>NW_022881572.1:0-182220 GCF_004382145.1 Drosophila mauritiana
AATTAGTTGTCAAGTTCGAATTTCAGTTGGGCGCCAATTATGAAATTGTGTTTTCCCGCGATGTCCAGAGGTTCCTCCCTCAAGTTTACAGCGGTAGTAGGACGTCTTCCGTCGGGGTCTTCTACTGATTAGGTTGGAGGGCTTGACTTCGGCCCTTGGCCTTTGATTTATTGTCTAGCCTTGTGGCGTAGCAATCTTTGTAATTAAAACAATTGTATTTACGGCTTTAGCCGGAGCACGTTCTGGTTTATTCTGGTGCAAAACTGAGACTGAAGAGTTTACAAAATATGGAGCTAAGTTTACCCTAACAGCAATGCATCGCGCCATCGAGACGAGTCGGCAAGCCGACTCAGCATTTCTTGCAGCGTGAGGCAACCAGCCTTCCGTTGCCGGGCGTTCTTTGCGCAGAGCGCTGAACTCCATTCTGGCGCGTCAGCATTCTATATGGAGAGCTACTTAGTTGCTATGGATTATGTTATGCGTTGTTAACTTGCACAACCATTTTGATTTTCTATTAATCGGCCCACAAATATCGGTATGCACTAAACCACCCAGAATTTCTTTTGCACCATTCTCACTGGCCTTTGGAAATTGCTTTACACTAATTTTGCCTTTTGCACACGACGACAGACAATGTTTTCGTTAAAATGTAACTTCATGCCTCTTACCAAATTTTCTTTAATCATTTTATTAAGGCTTCTGAAATTTAGTTGTCCGAATCTGTTATGCCATAATTTGCACATTGTAAAATTTATTCTTGGCATTCTTAAACAGAAACAAATTTTCACGTTTCTCTGCCTTTAGTATTACAGTTTCGTCATTCTCAATTACACTCGTGCCTTTTTCTGAGAATTTCACGCAAAAACCTTTTTCGATCGCCTTCGACACTGACATAAAATTATATTGAAGTTCCTGTACATAAAGAACATCAACCAGCTTTATTTCGAATTCGAGCCATTTCACAATCACTGTACCTCTGCCCACGGACTCAATACAGTTATTTCCCACCAATAGAATACGCTCTATGTGTTCTTTAAATTCCGAGAAAATTTTTCGCTCACAACCCAAATGAGCAGTGGCTGACTATCGAGACACCATATGCCTCGCGACATTTCACTCACTGCAGAATATGAGCTCTGATTCTTATTATTTTCAGTTTCCTTTTCGAAAAATTTCTTTCTCTACACTTAACAGCTTTGTGGCCGCGCTGCCCACACCAGCACTCAAACGATTTTACACTTTTCATATGGCGTCGTTCGTAGGAACCGTAATTTTTCGTATTGCTTTTCGAGGTAGGCTGTTCGACCCGAGTCACGTATGCTCTTTTCTCGAAAACTTCTTCGCACTCTTCGTTCACCCTATGTCGTTCAGCTTCTTCGAGAAGCTTCAATTTTACAGTTGAAAACGGGTCCAAAGTATCGCGTTTGCATGGCAACTACGAAATCAAAGCTATTTTAAAGTTCATTTAGCAGCATAATCACTTTTAGGTTATTACCTAGTAAAATATCGAGTTCTTCCAATTCCAATAAAAGAGCTGTTTGCTGTAGCGCTCTCCGCTCTTTCTCTCAAACAAAAACTCGAGAGAGCCTGTAGCCATCTCTAGAGCCACGGCCAAACCAAAGACACTAGAATAACAAGATGCGTAACGGCCATACATTGGTTTGGTACATACACTTTTTTGGTGAAGGCCAAATTTGCGCTTTCCGCTCGCTAATGCTGAGAGCGTATGAAATCTAAAAATAGAATTTGCTTGCTTGTGTGATAAAAACAAGAACGCGGATATGTGTGCGTGTTTCTAGAGAATTTCGTAGCAATATGATGATATAAAATATGTAGTAGGCTAGAGGTACACATACATATGTTCAGTATAGCAACATAGTATATAAACATTAAGTATATAAACATTAAGTTTTGTTCGCTTTCGGGTGGCATTCTCTCTGTTTCGCAACATCGGCTCTGTAGCAACAAGCATAGAGGCAGATCGCAAAATGGTGGGAGTCAGTCGAATGCTAAAGCTGAACACGTGAAGTACCAAATAAACCAAAGAAGCCAACTCCTGTGTTTTGTGTTTTATTTAAATAAGAGGTCTATAGTACCCCTTCATTATCAGAAGTGGGCCGATCACGAGCCAAAGAAGAAAAAAAATGAATATAAGCAATGTATCAACGGCGCAAATAATAGGGTGGTTGAGTGAAGTAAAAGAACCAACCACGGGAACAAAAAGAGAATTGATTTTGCGTTCGAATAATTTAACAAACGAAAAGCGAAATCAATTGAAACTATTATTAAAAAGCGAGGAAGAAGATTTCTACGGAAGCAGCAATAATAATGTTCAAAAAGGAAAAAGAAATAACGGAAAAGACGGAGAGCATAAAGACGACGAAAGTGACAACGAAGCTGGAGATAGCAACGAAGACGGCGATGAAAAGAGCACGGTGCGCAACAACAAAAGTAACGGCGAACATGACGACAGAAGCGGGGTACGCAGTTACAAGAACAACAGTGCAGACGGCGCCCGCAACAACAACAGCGGCGACGGAAAAAAACGAAGTTTGCGGCAGCGAAGACGGCGACGAAGATGGCGGGGGTGAGAAAAGCAACAAAGAATGTGGCGAGAATAAACGAAATACAGTGAGACAAGCTGTGCAAAATATGGATTTATTATTGCGTATGGCTACCGATGCAGTAAATGAATTTTCGGGAGATACATGTGCGCGCAAATGGATCTTACAGGTGAAAAATATAGACAGCGTTTATGGAATAAATTAACCGTATATAAAGATGTTAAACCAAAGAGGACAACTCTTGCGTTTGTAATTTTTTAAATAAGAAGACTTATAGTACCCTACAAATAATAATTATTTATGTTAATAATTAATTATATGTAATATATGTAATAATCGGTACCCAGGGAATACCACGGGGGGCCATTACAATTGTAATGGGGTCCTATATTTATTAGCCCTTCGAGTCGACTTCAAATATTTTTAATGTTTAACATTAAAACATTTCCATGTTCCCCAATTAAGTTATTTTTCTAACTATTGCTTTTTTATATTTTGCGTCCATTTTTCAGTCGCCAATTATTTAAATATCGGCATTTAATGCTCAACAATAAATTTTTTTATAAATATTTGTTTTTTTTATTTTTAAAATATTTTCGAAAACTTTAATGTATATTTTGCAAATACTAAAAAATAAATCAGATGGTGCCTTTAATTTCGCGAAGTCTGAGGCACGAAGTGCGGACACAAGCACTCACGTCGCAAGCTGAATAACCCTAATGACAAGTATTCTAATATAAAGTCATTTTCGAAATTTATTTTGTTATGTACATAGATTCGGCTTTATTTTAAATAATAACAACGTTAAGGCAATGCAAAACAAGAATTTTCGCTGGTGCCAATTGATAAAAAAGAATATAGTGAACGAACTTCTAAGGTGAAGAATATATTTTGTCAAATTTACAATGCAGGAGCATACGTGTGCACACATACAGTTGTCTGCTGTTTGCTGTAGCGCTCCGCTCTTTATCTCTCGAACAAAAACTCGAGAGAGCCACCTCTAGAGCCACGGCCAAAAAATCGCGTGCCAAAAAATCGCATTGCGTTACGCATCTTGTTATTCTAGTGTCTTTGGCCAAACCAATATATGGCCGTTGCGCATCTTGTTATTCTAGAGTCTTTGAAACGAGCCACCTAAATATTCACGAACATTGTCATTTCTCAATATTTTTTATTTTTAAACCGTTTGATTTTCAACAAATGATTTGTATTCTTTAAATTTTTCAAAAACTTCATCTCGCGTTTTCATAAAAATACACCGTAACGTATCTGGATTTGTCATCAATAAAAGTCACACAGTAACGTGCACCACCATTTGATTTTCTATTAATCGGCCCACAAATATCGGTATGCACTAAACCCAGAATTTCTTTTGCACCATTCTCACTGGCCTTTGGAAATTGCTTTACACTAATTTTGCCTTTTGCACACGACTCACAGGCAATGTTTTCGTTAAAATGTAACTTCATGCCTCTTACCAAATTTGCTTTACACTAATTTTGCCTTTTGCACACGACTCACAGGCAATGTTTTCGTTAAAATGTAACTTCATGCCTTTACCAAATTTTCTTTAATCATTTTATTAAGGCTTGTCCGAATCTGTTATGCCATAATTTTGCACATTTGTAAAATTTATTCTTGGCATTCTTAAACAGAAAA
The DNA here is from genome assembly GCF_004382145.1 of Drosophila mauritiana. Lineage (NCBI taxonomy): Eukaryota > Metazoa > Arthropoda > Insecta > Diptera > Drosophilidae > Drosophila > Drosophila mauritiana. Next base: position 4,224 of record NW_022881572.1, read on the forward strand.
CAAATTTTCAAGTTTCTCTGCCTTTAGTATTTACAGTTTCGTCATTCTCAATTACACTCGTGCCTTTTTCTGAGAATTTCACGCAAAAACCTTTTTCGATCGCCTTCGACACTGACATACAATTATATTGAAGTTCCTGTACATAAAGAACATCAACCAGCTTTATTTCGAATTCGAGCCATTTCACAATCACTGTACCTCTGCCCACGGACTCAATACAGTTATTTCCCACCAATAGAATACGCTCTATGTGTTCTTTAAATTCCGAGAAAATTTTTCGCTCACAACACAAATGAGCAGTGGCTGACTATCGAGACACCATATGCCTCGCGACATTTCACTTTCTGCAGAATATGAGCTCTGATTCTTATATTTTCAGTTCCTTTTCGAAAAATTTCTTTCTCTACACTTAACAGCTTTGTGGCCGCGCTGCCCACACGACCAGCACTCAAACGATTTTACACTTTTCATATGGCGTCGTTCGTAGGAACCGTAATTTTTCGTATTGCTTTTCGAGGTAGGCTGTTCGACCCGAGTCACGTATGCTCTTTTTCTCGAAAACTTCTTCGCACTCTTCATTCACCCTATGTCGTTCAGCTTCTTCGAGAAGCTTCAATTTTACAGTTGAAAACGGGTCCAAAGTATCGCGCGTTTGCATGGCAACTACGAAATCAAAGCTATTTTGAAGTTCATTTAGCAGCATAATCACTTAGGTTATTACCTAGTAAAATATCGAGTTCTTCCAATTTTCCAGAAATTTCTACAAATGACTTCACATGGTCTGCCACTTTATCACCTTGCTTCATTTTTAAGCGAATGAGTTTTTGATAGAGCTGCATTTGAATTAACGGTCCGACGGGCTTATATTTTTTCAAAAATATTTTCCCTTGCATTCACACACGACTTAATGTGCATCATTTGGGATGGTTTGAGATGCAAAATTATGCTCGACAGAGCTTTCGCGTCTTTAGTGTTCCATTTCGTAGACCCTGGCACTTCATTGGGTTCCTTCTGTTGTTTATTGAAAAGGTGCTCCAAGTGTGGAATACTGACAACCATAATGGGAAGATCCTAATCTTCACCCAAACTCAGCGAATTGAGAGCAAAGGCTGAAAGAGTAAACGCGAAATAAAAAGTCTTGAGCCGCGTGTCCGAACACGAAGAAGTTTTATTTGAAACTGAAACTGATACACATAAAAATGCCAGCTTCATGCGGGCTGCTTATTTACTAATATATATACATGTGTATGTATGTATGTTCTCATACAAAATTACATATGCACATGTGGCATTGCTTATATTCAACAGCCTTCCTCAATGCCACATGTTTACAAAAAGAAAACAAATTTAACATTTCATAAACCCATTATGCTTTCCCTTTGAAAGATTCTTTGTCATAATGTCTGCTATCATCTCATTCGTAGAAGTGTACTCTAACACAACGTGACCCTCTTTCATGACTTCTCTAATGAAATGATATCGAATGTCGATGTGCTTCGTCCTAGAGTGATGAACCGGGTTCTTCGCTAAGTGCTGCGCACTCAGGTTGTCGCCATGCATAACCGTCGGGGTCTTCAGATCACCGCATCCGATCTCCACTATTAGCCTTCGTAAAGCTATAGCTTCCTTGCAAGCCGTGGTCAGAGCCATATACTCGGCTTCAGTACTGCTCAACGCCACGCTCTGCTGCTTCTCGGACTGGTCCGCCAGATACTGGTCCGCCAGACAGGAAAAACAAATACCCTGTGTATGACTTTCGGTCCAAACGGTCGCCTCCCCAATCTGCATCCACAAAGCCGGTAAATGCCTGACCGCACTTTCGATAATGCAGCTTGACGTCCACAGTTGACGCCAAGTACCGGAGGATGTGCTTCACAGCCACCATGTGCTCAGAATGCGGGTCCTGGTTCCTCTGAGCCAACTTCGCCACCGAATGTAGTATGTCTGGTCTGGTAGTAAGCCCAAGCCACATTAGCCTCACCAATTGTAGACTGATACTGCCCTGCGGCACTGCTCACCCGAGCACACCACTTGATGCCCTGCATCCAAAGGTGTCGTCGCTGATCTACAGTTCTCGCTGCCATATACCCGCAATAGTTCTTTTAAGTACGCCGTGCATACGTCCATGTGATGCAAGTACAATTCACACACCGCTTCTCTTTGTCAAACAGACGGTACCCCTTAGCCGCTATTGAATATCCAATCATACGATATTCCTTTCCTTTGGATTCGAATTTGCCTTTATGGACTCCTTTGTCCAATGCCACTGCTATGGCACCAAAAACCCTCAAGTGGCTCACTGCTGGTATTTTTCCCAACTCCGATTGCAGCAACATGCACCTAGCCATTTCTACTAGCGTGCGGTTGGCTCGTTCTGCAACTCCATTTTGTTGGGGAGTGTGTGGAACAGTCAGCTGTCTAGCGATCCCATGTGCCTTTAAATAGTCATCAAAAACATTATTGACGAACTCACCACCATTATCGCTCCGGATACATTTTATCTTTGTACCTTTTTGTCGCTTGACCAGTTTCTTAAACTCGACAAACTTAGTGAAGACCTCATTCTTCTTCCGCAAGAAATATACAAAAATCCGCCTGGACTTGTCGTCTATGAAAGTGAGAAAGTACTTTGATCCAGCAAGTGAAGGTGTGCTAAATGGCCCGCACAGGTCTGAATGGATCATATCCAACAGCTCCTCAGCTCTGCTCCTCGTTGTCTTCGGAAATGGTTGCACATGGATTTTTGCCAGCATGCACGTCTTGCATACTGCGTCTGGTTTGAAAACGACCTTTTCAACACCGTACACCATCTTCTTCCTCACCATCTCCTGTCGGCTGCTTGTATTCAAATGGCCATACCTTTTATGCCATAGTGAACCATCCACCATACAAATTACCAGCTCTCATTACACGTAGTATTCGCTCGCCTTCCTGAATGACGTCAGCGTAATGTGGTCCAAAATTGACAAAACATTTATAGTGAGCTGCACGGCTGACTGACATAAAGTTGCCGTTCAAATCTGGGACGAAGAGTACGTTATTCAATACCAGAGTACATAAATCAGTCTTCAGCTTCACTGTTCCTATGCCCTTTGCTAGTAGGAATCCATTTCCAGCAAGACTAATTTTTTCAGTGCGCTCTTCAAACTCAGTAAAAACACTTCTGTCACAGCACATGTGACTGGTAGCCCCGCTATCGAGACACCACAGTGTTTTGCCAAAACCACCACCATCCAGCGCATTTAACAAGCAGCATTGTTTTTGTGTCGCGCTCTCTTTGTTGACTTTCTCGCGACGACAGTTCGCTTTAAAATGCCCACGCTCTCCACAGTTATAACAAACTACGTCTTTCCTCTTCTTTGCGCTCGGCCGAGCTTCTCTCGCCGGCGCCTGTGGCTTATGTACTGCAGTAAATGCCTTTGCGCTCTCCGTTTGTTTTTCTCTCTGCTGCTCCGCTCCTCCCCTTCTCGTGTCTTCCTCGATCAGCTTTATACATAGAGCATCGAAAGACGGCAGCTCGTCGCGCGTCTCAATGGCGACAACGAAATTCTCGAAACTCTCTGGAAGGCTCGACAGCAAAACAACACTGCGCCATTTCTCGGTGATACCAATTTCCACCGCATCAAGGGCATCAAAGATTTCCTTAAATTCTTTAATATGTGACGATATACTCTGCCCTTCCAACAAACGTTTGCTCAGCAACTTCTTATACAGCATGACCGTTCGTAACGGCCCTTTCGGCTGGGGGACATCCTGTAAAACTTTACATGCCTCAGCCGCAGTGAGACACCCTTTTACATAACCAAGTTGCGAAGACTTCACACTCAAGATGATGGCGGCCAATGCTTTTTCATCTTGGGATTGCCTGCCAAGCACCAGTATCAACCTCAGGTTTCACGGACTCTCCTGAAACCACCTTCCAAAAACATGCGTGCACCAACACTGAACGCATCTGGATGCTCCACGTTTCATAGGAGCCATCCTCCAGCTTATCGATTTGATACAGGTTACTCATTCCGGCAATCTTGAGTAGACTCCAAAATCTAACTCCTGAGTTTCACTACACGTTTCTCCTTTAGGCAGCTCCTAGGGCGCTGGGCCCATAACCTGTTGTTTATTGAAAAGGTGCTCCAAGTGTGGAACACTGACAACCATAATGGGAAGATCCTAATCTTCACCCAAACTCAGCGAATTGAGAGCAAAGGCTGAAAGAGTAAACGCGCAATAAAAAGTCTTGAGCCGCGTGTCCGAACACGAAGAAGTTTTATTTGAAACTGAAACTGATACACATAAAAATGCCAGCTTCATGCGGCTGCTTATTTACTAATATATATACATGTGTATGTATGTATGTTCTCATACAAAATTACATATGCACATGTGGGCATTGCTTATATTCAACACCTTCACACTACCACATTACACGTCCCATAAATCTGAAGCTATCAGAAGACTGCGCATGGACATTGGTCAAATGTCATAATTGCTCTCATCGAGCTTATCAATTTTGACCGTAATACTCATTTGGAATTTTTTTTTTTGTCATATTGACAAATACACTATTTATAGTCACTTTTCAAATCTTCTTTTTCGTAAAGACAAATTCACTCGATTTACCGCACCAAACTCGTGTCTGGGCCCATAACATTTTATGCAGAAGTTTATTGGTAACTAACTCAAATTATGTATGCTTGCTGCACGCAGGCAGCGTTAGAATATGCGAACAATGAGTGATCGCCGATCAGTAGCTAAACACTCAAAAAGGAATTAACCGTTGCTCGCAGGCAACTCGAGTTATTGAGTACACAAGTAGTTGAGTGATTCTTACATACATCATTGTTCATTATACATAGTTGTTTAGCTATTGAGCTTTTTCAATAGCTGTTGCGAAAAATAAAGAAAACTGAAAAAAGTTTGTTTATATTACGACACTGTTTATTTTGCGAATTGTTTAAGTCAGCTAGGGCCTAAGCTATGTCTTTTCCGAAACACGACGAATTGGCAATTGGCGGGGCAGACAGCCGAAATGCAGCGCCCAAGTTAAACGTAGGTAGCTAACAACAACAAACAAGGAATGAGCGTCGTACAGATAAATGCGTGCGAGAGCAGCGGTTTGCACTATGGGCATCGCAACTGCTACCACTGACTAATTTGGCTTATAATATTAAAGAATATGAGCTTAGTCTACTGCACAGTCTGGCTGCATGACCCAACATCCTCCCCCCATTGGAAGCTTGGCTTTCAACAGAGTCCTCAAGGGGAAGCAGACACAGCTTGTTCACTGCCCGCCTCATTACTCCAGACGCGGTCCTCAATTCTGCAACTCGATCGACGCCGTCTCTGCCAGGAATCAACTGCATGACTCTCGCCAAAGGCTATCTCATTGGGGGTAGATTCTCGTCCTTAACAAGAACGACGTTGTCCACGGCTACGCCAGGCTTTGGGGTGCGCCACTTGGAACGCTGCTGGAGCAACGTCAAGTACTCTGCCTTCCATCGCGACCAAAATATTTGCTGAAGAAAGGAGATGCGCTGCCAAGAGTCAAGCCGATTATAGTTTAGGCTCCTTATATCTGGCTCGTCAAACGACGAAGGCGGACCACCATTGAGAAAATGCGCCGGAGTGAGGACATCCAGATCGGCAGGGTTCTCTGAAATGGGAACTAAAGGTCTGGAGTTAATAACTGCCGAGATGTGGCACACCAGCGTCCTCAGCTCGTCGAAGGTCAGAACCGCCGTACCCACAGCGCAGTAGAAATGATGTTTGGCCGTTTTCACCGCTGCTTCCCAAAGTCCACCGAAATGGGGCGACCGTGGACGGATGAACCGCCAGTCAATCGTCTCCGAAAGGCAAAAATTCTGAACGGAGCCTTGATGCTCGCTGCTGAGAAATAACCTTCGAAGTTCCAGAAGTTCATTTTCGGCGCCGACAAAGTTGGTGGCGTTGTCTGACCAAATTTGCTTCGGCTTCCGCCGGGTGCATATGAACCTCTTGAGTCCGCACAGAAACGCAACTGTCGAGAGATCCTTGATCAGCTCCAGGTGCACTGCCTTGGTTACAAAACATATAAATACGCAGACGTAGCATTTAACCGCGGGCTTGTTGCGACTATCCGACTTGTGAAAGAAGGGTCCACAGAAGTTTATACCAGCCACCTCAAAAGCGTGAGATCCTTCCAAGCGCTCTTTGGGAAGGTCCATTATGTGCTGTATCAGCCGCGGCTTAATCCGAAAACATCTGATGCACCTGTTCACGGCCTTGGTAACCGTCTTCCTCCCCCCAATAGGCCAATATTGGGATCGAATTGCACCCAGAAGAGCTCGAGGTCCGGCATAAAGATTGCTTTCATGGTAATGCGAGATAATTGCTAGAGTCACCGGATGGGACCTTGGAAGGATTTTCGGGTGGCGGCCATCAAAGTCCAATGACGAATTCCGGAGGCGACCGCCTACTATAAGAAGTCCAAATTGATCCAGGAACGGCGAGGGCGATGATATGGGACTAGACGAGGAAACTCTTCCCAGCGTTTTTAGGGACTGAAGGTCCTCCCATAAATGCGCGCGCTGCACCAACCGCAGCATCATTTGAGTACCCTCTTGAATGTGTGCGACGGTGAGCCCAGGATGACGAATTCCATTACAAAATTTGTAAATGTATGCAAAGAAGAATTTGCAAATTTGGAGCTAGCAATTACATCCACGTACGGCGACTTTACGATGAACACACTTCGACGAAGCTCAAGCACCGGTTTGTCAGGACAAACAGCTGTTGGCCAATCCCTTTCAGGCTCCGTAAGATAGGCGGGTCCATGCGACCAGAGTGACGATTCGCTAAGCTCAGACGGCAGGGATCCTCTGGATAAGATGTCAGCCGGATTTAACGCGGTTGGAACATAACGCCAAGCCGTGACATCTGAAATTCCGGGTCGGCGAGCTGCAGGTTTTCTGGAATCTTCCAGTCCCCAATGTCCACATTAGAACTTGGCTGGCGATCTGTGATATTGGGAGCGATAACTGCTGTTATGCTCGTTGAGAAGTCCGAAGTGACAGACCGAATCGCAATTCCTACCGAGAATCCATCAGTCGCGAAATTGGAATCCCCGATTACAGTGACGGAGCCGGACGACCTCGACCTCTTAAGTTGAGTTGATTTGCAAACCGAGAGGTGACCAAGTGCAGTTGAGAGCCAGAATCTAACAAGGCCCTGCAGGGAACGAACAGTCCCGATCGATTCTGCACTAGAACGGTTGCAGTGGCGAGCAGCACAAGGTCACACCGAGATCCTGGGCAATTAGAGTAGAAGAATTCGAAAGCGGGGCAGAAGGCTAAGTGTGGGAGCTTGAAGACACCGGAACACGTGGCTGCGAGGAAGGCCATCTAGATGGAGCAGCGTATGATGCCTGATTCCACAGGCGCGGTAGCGGATCGAGCTGCATTGACATAGCTGATGACCTGCCTTTAGGCAATTTAGGCATAGTGCTAGTCTCTTTGCCTCGCGCAGACGATCTACTGGCGCAAAGTCTCTAAATTGCTGGCAATAATATATGGCATGCTCTGCACTATGGCAAAGCATGCAACCAAGAGAATTTTGGGTGGTAGCAACTAGCGTTGAACGATTTCTGCCCACCTGAACGCCTGGCGCATAGGTTGCCATGGCGCAATCCACGGCCTCCAAAGTCCTACATCGCTGTTCCAGGAATGCAGCCATCGATTCCCACGACGGAATAAGGTTGGCAAAGACCGGATCCTCCAAGCGCTCCTCCCACTTAGCTTGGCTCGCCGCATCCAGCTTTTGCAGCAGCACTTGCACTATGATGCAGCCAGCGATTTGCTCAGTGGTGCCCAAACCCTTCAACGCACGAATGTGAGCGTTAAACTTGTCCGACAATTCCCGAAGCGATGCCACTGAATCATTCCGTACTACCTTTAAACCCAGAATCTCGATAATGTGCGCCTGAAAAACGAGACGCAGATTATCAAACCTTTTTTGAAGCAACTCTAAAGCCGCTTCGTAATTGCTGTTTGAAATCTCCAATGATCGGATAGTTTCCAGCGCTGAATCCCTCAAACATTACCGCAGATGTTTAAATTTCTCAATGTTGGAGAGATCCGGATGGCTGTCGATTATGCTCGTGAACACGGAGTAAAAATAAGCCCAGTTTGCGTAGCCTCCGCCAAACGTTGGCAGCTGCACAGGCGGCAACGGCATCGGCCTCGGCCGCGCCTGCGTTTGAGGACCACTACACTGGTGGGGCACAACACCTTCCGCAAGCGTTGAGTGCGGCGCGAAATGCACATTGCGTTTGGCTATTTCCGCGCGCACACTAGCCTTGAATTCAACGATGAATTCATCGAAAGACTCGCTCATTTCACTGCCAATTTCGTCGAAGTCCAATTCCTCCAGTTCTGTATGCAGAACATTGAAGGCACTTTCCAGCTCATCAATCTGCTCCAGCCTCACAGTAAGAGTGGGTTCGTCGTATCCGCTTAGCGTCTCATTAGACAGCGACGTTTGTAGCCTCTGCAACCTGCTGAACAGCGCATTGGCTTTGCGCTTTAAAAAGGTCACCCTGTTTTTGTCACCATCAGCGGGCATAGCAACAAATTGCCTTTAATTCGGTTCAGCGGGAAGATGAGCACAAAATAGATGCCGAAAATGCAAGCGGGGTCAATGCACGTAACGATATATGTAGCAATGTATGTATATATGCAATGCTAGCTCGCTTAAACACAGCCACCATCACCGAAATCTCCACTCACTTGTCCAACCGATTGCGATTTAATGTATTTATATTTATTTATAAACGGGATAAGTGCATTAATTAATGCATGCAAATTAACACTATCACGTCGGGGTCACCAATGTTTAGCTATTGAGCTTTTTCAATAGCTGTTGCGAAAAATAAAGAAAACTGAAGAAAGTTTGTTTATATTACGACACTGTTTATTTTGCGAATTGTTTAAGGCAGCTAAGGCCTAAGCTAAGTCTTTTCCTAAACACGAGGAATTGGCAATTGGCGGGGCAGACAGCCGAAATGCAGCGCCCAAGCTTAACGTAGGTAGCTAACAACAACAAACAAGGAATGAGCGCCGTACAGATATATGCGTGCGAGAACAGCGGTTTGCACTATGGGCATCGCAACTGCTACCACTGACTAATTTGGCTTATAATATTAAAGAATATGAGATTAGTCTACTGCACAGTTTTGGCGGCTGCATGACCCAACAATAGTCAACATGCATTTTTCAACAATTTTCTGCCAATTAGCATATCGTAATTATTAGAAAATCTCTGCACATAAAATGGTTCGGTTTTTTTGAAAATTCTTTTTCTGGGTAACATAGTCAAGTCGTTCAAGGTTATAGGGCCATTTGAGACAAAATATATTTTCATTGATTATATTAATTGTGTCTCCTGTGTCTAGAAGGCCCTTTGTATACTATTTTTATGTATTCGTGTTGTCCGGGGCTGTTGACCGAAAATTTTCGTTTAGTTCAGAATAATTTTGATTTTGTTCGTTATTAATTTGTCAGGTTGGACCTGTTGTTGCCCTTCATTGATGAGCACATGATTTTGACATGGATTGTATTGATTTTGGTCATAATACTGTTGTTCGTAATAATTAGGTTGGACTTGTTCGAATTCTTGCGCGTCTTGGAATCTCATTTCCTCAATAGACATTTTAGTTTGTTCACATCAGAAAGTTAGTATTTTTAGATGTTCAGGGTTTTTGTAGTTGAGTGCATGTATTTCCTCGAAAATGTGTTGTTTTGGGGATTTTGGGATTTGTTGGGAGGTTGTTGGAAACGATTTTTGGAAAGGAAGGTTTGGAAATATTGTGGGTAACTTGGGCGATATTGAGTTTGAACATTTGTATTGAATTTATGTGCTTTCGAATTCTGATCAGAATTTGAGTTTTTATTACGGTATTCTGGGTTTTTATTAAATTCAAAGGTTTTAAGGTTTCCTCTGAATGGTGTTTGAGTTTTAAATTCCGCGATGAGTCTTGCTTTGAGGGTAGGCCAATCTTCGATGTTCGGAAGTCCCAAAGATCGTGTAACCTGTCCGTCCAAGTTCCTTTCTATGGCTCCCAGTAGAATCTCATGTTGTCGGACATCATTGGTTTGTTAGAGCGAAATTACGTATCCAATCCACTCTGCTAACGATGGTGTGAAGGGTTTTTGGATCAGCCTTGAATGGAATAATGTCTTTAAGCTGCTGAAGGGCTTCGGCAAGGTTGGTGTCGCTCAGCGCAACGATTTGGGGTGCGGCAATAATTGGTTGTGACATTTTTATTGTAAAATTTTAAATATTGTGTTATTTATTTTTTTTTTTCGGATATAGTGTTATGTTTTCTAGTTTCACTTTTATTTTATTGTTAATTTTTAAATTTGGTGTTGTATTATTAAATAGCTTTATTGTTCCTTTTTATTTTTATAAAACTTATTTTTTTTTTTTACTTTACTTTCTTATAATTTTTTTTGTTGTTTTTAAAACTTTATTGCCTTTGGACCTAATGTTTTTGTGGCCTATTTCACTTCCACTTTTTATTGGATAACCGAATTGGAATTATGATCCAATCTGAAAAGTTTTTTCGAATTTATTTTGTGAAATGTTTGGACCACTGGATAATAAAATTTAACCTATTTTCAACTCGAAGGTTCTATTTTCAGATACTTTTTCTATCCTACGTACTGCGCCAGTAAAATTAGTTGTCATATTTTTTATTTGAGTCGAATAAATGTCCCGTCAGTTGACTAAGAACAACGCCGAGAAGAATTATTTAACGAAGGTTTTTATTGAACTTCTTTATTCGGATATCAGCTTAAGACTAAAAATCAAATGTAAATTTAATTGAGGAGACGCGTCAGTATTTTAACAATATTTGTATTTCGGGAGGGCATCGCTCTTGGATTCTTAAGATTAGAAAAAGATTCAAAGAGAGCAGTCAAATCTGCTTAGGTCAGGTTTTAGGATGTTTACAAGAACGGCTAAGTGCCGCTGCCAAAGAATTTTTTATTAGAAACGGATGCTGCGCAGCTGCCATATGTTATGTTTTAATTCTTTGAAGTGGCCGGTTTGGACCACGCAAATACGTCACTCCCCTTCCCTCAAAGAGAATCCTATACTTGGGCTGGGATTAATAGATATATTATGGGAAATTTAGTTTTTTCTATTTCTATTTGTTATGTTGTTTTTTTATTTTTTCGCACGGGTCCCACGGCCACACCTCCCGCCCAACCGACCGAGGGGCGCTGCCGTGTGTATCGTACGGCTCGATTCGCGAGAAGATATAGACGCGATATAAAAAATAGAATAGGAACGAGGAAATTAATATAATGTGGAATAACTATGTTAAATATTAGTGTTAGTAGGATCTAATTATGTAATAGAAACGATAAAATCGATTGTTTTAATAGCGGCAGAGAGTCAAGATTACAGATAATAGGATAAAGTCTATTATAGTCAGAACATAAAACTCTGTAAGGGTCATGCAACTCATAATTAGATCTACAATGATTTAAGATAAGGGGTATATAGTTTCTACTGAATCTACTTGGAACCGAGAAGTTAAGCCGACTAATCAAGTCGGGACTCTCAACATCCCCACGAATAAGTTTACAAATAAAAACTGTTCCAAGCATAGTTCTACGGTTAGCTAGGGATGGTAAATTAATTAAGAGTAGTCTACTGGAATAAGGGGGTAATATATGGTTTGCATCCCAATTTAGGCGCCGCAAGGCAAAAAGTAAAAAGTTTTTTTGGACCGATTCAATGCGGTCCGAGTGGACTGCGTATTGTGGACTCCAAACAGGTGATCCGTACTCGAGAATTGGACGGACTAACGAAATAAATAAGGTTTTAGTCAAGTAAGGGTCATCAAATTCCTTAGACCACCTTTTTATAAAACCAAGCACACCCCTGGCCTTATTGACAATAGACGAAATATGGTCAGAAAATTTTAGTTTTGGGTCCAAAAGAACACCAAGATCATCAACTCGTGTTATTCTGTCCAGAGAGCACCCACTTAGAGTGTAAGTCGTGCGTATTGGGTTGTCACGACAAAAGGTCATAACTTTACACTTGGAGCCATTTAAGTTTAATATGTTATCACGGCACCATACTTGAAATCGGTCTAGATCGGATTGTAAGTCCAAATGGCAAGAAGTGTCCTTGTACTGGAGACATAATTTAACATCGTCTGCGTACATAAGTACACGCGAATGTTTTATTATTAAGGGGAGGTCGTTAATGAATAGGGTAAAAAGAAGCGGACCAAGATGGCTCCCTTGTGGGACACCGGATGTGACTCGGAGAATAGAAGATAACGAATTTTTAAAAAGGACTTGTTGTGTCCTGCCATTCAGATAGCTTGAAATCCAATTTAGAAGATAAACAGGGAAACCTATAAGATCAAGTTTTTTTATTAGAAGGTAATGATTAACAGAGTCAAATGCTTTACTAAAATCAGTGTAGATGACATCTGTTTGAAGATTATTTTTGAAACCCTGTATTACAAAAGAAGTTAGCTCCAAGAGGTTAGTGGTTGTAGATCTGCGTTTCATAAAACCGTGTTGACACGGTGATATGATTGATCTACAAAGGTGCTGCAAATGAGGAGTGATAACATTTTCGAAAAGTTTTGGGATAGCCGAAAATTTAGAGATTCCTCTGTAATTGCTTGCATCCAGTTTGCTACCTTTTTTATGAAGAGGAATCACAAAGGACTCCTTCCATATATGAGGGAATTGTGAAGATTCCAAAGATAAGGTAAACAGTTTCAGTAGAGGCTTGCACAAGGCTTCCGCACAGAATCTGAGCACACAGCCAGGGATTCCATCGGGACCTGGCGAATAGACCGGTTTAACACGCTGAAGATCGTTAAGCAGTGAGCTTTCGTTTATAGTGGGGCAAAATATTAGATTTGACTTAGGTATCGCATAAGAGTATGGCTGTTCGGAATGAGGTAAAGTTGAATATGTTGTTTGAAAAAACTTGGCGAATAGATGGGCTATTGCCTGATCCGATGTAACCGTAGTGTTTTCAAAAAATAGCGAGGAAGGGTAAGAACTTGTTTTTCGCTTAGTGCTAACGAAATTATAAAACTGTTTCGGATCCTGTGCAAACTGGAACTTACAACGGTTTAAATAATTTTTGTAGCACTGAGCATTAAGCACGGTAAAGTTTAACCGAGCGCTTAAATATTTACAAAGGATGGACTGAGAACCGGTATTTTTAAATTTCATATAGAGTCTGGACTTTACATTTCTTAGGTGTGTCAACTCTTTATTAAACCAACGAGGTTTAGAGATTGACGGATAGTACATCGGAACACAAGAGTCAAAAAATGATTTAATTGCGGTATAAAACATATTAATCGCATCCGCCATTATGTTGCAGGAGTAAAGATCGGACCAATTAAAGCCAGCTATAAAATTGTTTAGCCTCCGAAAATTTGCCTTTCGAAAACAGGGAATTCGCTTTGTTGATTTCTCTGAATTTACTTTTAATACCGTACCTAAGTCGATTTCCACCTCGAAAGTAGGATGATATTGATCTTCAGGTTGAGTAAGAGGTACTACCCTGGAAAGAAACACACTTTCAGGACTTGTTACAAAACATAGATCCAAAAGTCGACCAAGAGAATTTGGAATATAATTAACTTGCGACAGCGATAAGTCGAGCAAGCCGTCAATAAAGTCATGTTGTGCTAAAGGGAGAAGGATATTCGATTGTTTTTCTGGGGACCATATTGTGCCAGGTATATTAAAATCACCTAAAACTACCAATTGGTCCCTGTCAGAAAGTTTATTCAAGATGGACTGGATAGCGGACAGATGATTCTGATATTCCGGGAATTCAGAAGATGGCGGAATATAGGAGCACGTGATATAAACTGATCTGTCGGAAAAAGACAGCTTTACACATACGAATTCCGAGTTACGGGAATCGTCCAAAAGTAACTCCTCCGACGCGAGGGTAGATCTAACCGCAATTAAGACTCCACCTCCCCGTCTGGAGGGACGGTCAAACCTATATATAGTGTACATACCTGGGAAGACTTCGGAGTTGAGTATCTCCGGCTTTAACCAAGTCTCTGTGAGCACTATAGGGATGCAAATGAAAGACTATCACAATACAATTTGATTAATTTGCTACGCAAGCCTCTAACATTTTGATAGGAGATAGTAAGTTTTTTGAAGAGGAAGAAGATGAAGAGGCGGATGGTGCAGTGGTCTGGCCACGTGAGGGAAGTTTAATTCCCACGGGCACCTTTTTCTTATTTTTGGTCTTAGCTTCAAACTCTTTTACCACCATACTATCCGGCCAAAAATCACCCGAACATATGGTCGAAAAGAGCTCGTTTGGGACAGTTATCTTGAAAGATGATATGTCCCTAGCGTAAGAGAAATTAAATTTTTCCACTTTAATATTATCGGCTTTTGATTTGTCTTGTATATAAGACAATACATCCGACGATGTTTGATCAGGGGAAAGCCGAGAAACAAAAATTTGTTTCTTTAGTGGAACCACCGCGAGGGGTTTTGGCGCTGCAGATTGTATTTCTGAAGCGCCAACTTGTGCCGGTAGTCCGGACTCAATGTTCCCTTGTGGTGGTAAACTAATCGAGACAGGTGGAATCACTGGTTGAGAAACCAGTGCAGACAATTCGGAATTTTTAGCAATCACAGGGTGGGGTCCATCCACAGCTGATTGATCGGAATGCTCCGAATCTTTTTTAGCTGCCGATCTTAGCAGCATATGTGGATTTGCTGCGATTGACAGCTGATCAGTTGTGGAGTCCTGTTGATCATTTGCCCGTGGTTGCGGGGCCTTAGGCACCCTACCACCAGCGGCTTTTTTGCGCTTTGGAGATTCATCTAATAGCTTAAGGCCATTAAACTGTGAATTAAGCGCGGAAAGAAGATCATCGGCTCGACGAAAACTATCTCTAGCTACGCCAAAACTGTTGATCAGTTCTTTCAAGCCACCTTTAGTTTGGCGCATAAACGATTTCATCTCGTTCGCAACCACAAGGCAAGCATCACAACAGTAATTCAGATTTTTACCCTTTGCTAGGTCATCACTTGTACGGCCATTAAAACCAGCGCACTTAGTATGCACCATTCTATCACATAGCCAACAAGTCATTTTTGGCTGCTCAGGTTTTATAACCTGGCAACAATTTTTATAAAAGCAGACAGCATTTACGGTTTCCATGTTTGACTGAAATCAGACCACTGTGCGTGCACGAAAACACAAGACCAAAACTTTTAAGCGAGCTGTTAAAAGAACCGCACGAGAGCAGTCTGCACGCTGAGAAATTTAGATTTTGTGTGGGAGAGCGAAAGAGAGAGAGAGAGAGTGAGAGCGAAAAGTGCAGTTTATGTGCATGCAAAAAAACAACACCAAACACCACTGCGAACAACGCACAAAAAGGGAGAGTAAACAAAACAAAGAGACGAAAAATGCAAACTACTTTGTATATTTGTTTACTGCACAAATCACAATTAATCACTCGCGAAGGAAACGGATCTTTAATAATTATGTTTAAATATATGATAATTACAGAAAATTATTTAAAAACCACGGCTGGTTAAACAAACACAAAATAAAAACCGGGGAGCAAAAAAAACACGACCGTTCGCTTTGAAAGCAAATAGACGATTTTTTCTTATTTTAATTTATGTATACAGCATCATAAATGTCTTAATGATAGATATCTTAAATATAAGTACATCCAAATTAGTGCAATTATCACAATGGTTATTAATTAGTATGTAAAGTGTAATATTTTTCTCTGATATCATCTTAACAATGTGTCGTGGTGTTTTACAATTTTTATTTTTGTTATATTAAGCGGTGTATAGTGGTGTCAAATCTATTTATGGTTTTTTCAGATTTTCACTTAAAATTATTGTTTAGCTATTGAGCTTTTTCAATAGCTGTTGCGAAAAATAAAGAAAACCGAAGAAAGTTTGTTTATATTACGACACTGTTTATTTTGCGAATTGTTTAAGTCAGCTAGGGCCTAAGCTATGTCTTTTCCGAAACACGACGAATTGGCAATTGGCGGGGCAGACAGCCGAAATGCAGCGCCCAAGTTAAACGTAGGTAGCTAACAACAACAAACAAGGAATGAGCGTCGTACAGATAAATGCGTGCGAGAGCAGCGGTTTGCACTATGGGCATCGCAACTGCTACCACTGACTAATTTGGCTTATAATATTAAAGAATATGAGCTTAGTCTACTGCACAGTCTGGCTGCATGACCCAACATCCTCCCCCCATTGGAAGCTTGGCTTTCAACAGAGTCCTCAAGGGGAAGCAGACACAGCTTGTTCACTGCCCGCCTCATTACTCCAGACGCGGTCCTCAATTCTGCAACTCGATCGACGCCGTCTCTGCCAGGAATCAACTGCATGACTCTCGCCAAAGGCTATCTCATTGGGGGTAGATTCTCGTCCTTAACAAGAACGACGTTGTCCACGGCTACGCCAGGCTTTGGGGTGCGCCACTTGGAACGCTGCTGGAGCAACGTCAAGTACTCTTCCTTCCATCGCGACCAAAATATTTGCTGAAGAAAGGAGATGCGCTGCCAAGAGTCAAGCCGATTATAGTTTAGGCCCCTTATATCTGGCTCGTCAAACGACGAAGGCGGACCACCATTGAGAAAATGCGCCGGAGTGAGGACATCCAGATCGGCAGGGTTCTCTGAAATGGGAACTAAAGGTCTGGAGTTAATAACTGCCGAGATGGGGCACACCAGCGTCCTCAGCTCGTCGAGGGTCAGAACCGCCGTACCCACAGCGCAGTAGAAATGATGTTTGGCCGTTTTCACCGCTGCTTCCCAAAGTCCACCGAAATGGGGCGACCGTGGAGGGATGAACCGCCAATCAATCGTCTCCGAAAGGCAAAAATTCTGAACGGAGCCTTGATGCTCGCTGCTGAGAAATAACCTTCGAAGTTCCAGAAGTTCATTTTTGGCTCCGACAAAGTTGGTGGCGTTGTCTGACCAAATTTGCTTCGGCTTCCGCCGGGTGCATATGAACCTCTTGAGTCCGCACAGAAACGCAACTGTCGAGAGATCCTTGATCAGCTCCAGGTGCACTGCCTTTGTTGCAAAGCATATAAATACGCAGACGTAGCATTTAATCGCGGGCTTGTTGCGACTATCCGACTTGTGAAAAAAGGGTCCACAGAAGTCTATACCAGCCACCTCAAAAGCGTGAGATCCTTCCAAGCGCTCCTTGGGAAGGTCCGCCATTATGTGCTCTATCAGCCGCGGCTTAATCCGAAAACATCTGATGCACCTGTTCACGGCCTTGGTAACCGTCTTCCTCCCCCCAATAGGCCAATATTGGGATCGAATTGCACCCAGAAGAGCTCGAGGTCCGGCATGAAGATTGCTTTCATGGTAATGCGAGATAATTGCTAGAGTCACCGGATGGGACCTTGGAAGGATTTTCGGGTGGCGGCCATCAATGACGAATTCCGGAGGCGACCGCCAAATTGATCCAGGAACGGCGAGAGCGATGATATGGGACTAGACGAGGAAACTCTTCCCAGCGTTTTTAGGGACTGCAGGTCCTCCCATAAATGCGCGCGCTGCACCAACCGCAGCATCATATGAGTACCCTCTTGAATGTGTGCGACGGTGAGCCCAGGATGACGAATTCCATTACAAAATTTGTAAATTTATGCAAATACTCGTTGCAGTGAGGGGTAAGAATTTGCAAATTTGGAGCTAGCAATTACATCCACGTACGGCGACTTTACGATGAACACACTTCGACGAAGCTCAAGCACCGGTTTGTCAGGACAAACAGCTGTTGGCCAATCTCTTTCAGGCTCCGTAAGATAGGCGGGTCCATGCGACCAGAGTGGCGATTCGCTAATCTCAGACGGCAGGGATCCTCTGGATAAGATGTCAGCCGGATTTAACGCTGTTGTAACATAACGCTAAGCCGTGACATCTGTCAGCTCCTGAATGGCAGCAACCCTATTTGCCCCAAATATGTTTTCCTTGCTGGCTGAAGAAGGAACGCGTGAAGCTATTAAGGCGCTACCGCAAGGGCGCGCGCAGCCTCCAGACACAACCCAGCCCAGGCGAGTTTTTTGAAGCAGGGGCAGTCCTGGCAACAACTTTATCTGACCTACGCACAGCAGCTCATAAAACAGGCTAGCTCCTATTAACATGTCAACACGCTGAGCTTTATGAAATTCCGGGTCGGCGAGCTGCAGGTTTTCTGGAATCTTCCAGTCCCCAATGTCCACATTAGAACTTGGCTGGCGATCCGTGATATTGGGAGCGATAACTGCTGTTATGCTCGTTGAGAAGTCCGAAGTGACAGACCGAATCGCAATTCCTACCGAGAATCCATCAGTCGCGAAATTGGAATCCCCGATTCCAGTGACGGAGCCGGACGACCTCGACCTCTTAAGTTGCAGTTGATTTGCAAACCGAGAGGTGACCAAGTGCAGTTGAGAGCCAGAATCTAACAAGGCCCTGCAGGGAACGAACAGTCCCGATCGATTCTGCACTAGAACGGTTGCAGTGGCGAGCAGCACAAGGTCACTACCGAGATCCTGGGCAATTAGAGTAGAAGAATTCGAAAGCGGGGCAGAAGGCTAAGTGTGGGAGCTTGAAGACACCGGAATACGTGGCTGCGAGGAAGGCCATCTAGATGGAGCAGCGTATGATGCCTGATTCCACAGGCGCGGTAGCGCATCGAGCTGCATTGACATAGCTGATGACCTGCCTTTAGGCAATTTAGGCATAGTGCTAGTATCTTTGCCTCGCGCAGACGATCTACTGGCGCAAAGTCTCTAAATTGCTGGCAATAATATATGGCATGCTCTGCACTATGGCAAAGCATGCAACCAAGAGAATTTTGGGTGGTAGCAACTAGCGTTGAACGATGTCTGCCCACCTGAACGCCTGGCGCATAGGTTGCCATGGCGCAATCCACGGCCTCCAAAGTCCTACATCGCTGTTCCAGGAATGCAGCCATCGATTCCCACGACGGAATAAGGTTGGCAAAGACCGGATCCTCCAAGCGCTCCTCCCACTTAGCTTGGCTCGCCACATCCAGCTTTTGCAGCAGCACTTGCACTATGATGCAGCCAGAGATTTGCTCAGTGGTGCCCAAACCCTTCAACGCACGAATGTGAGCGTTAAACTTGTCCGACAATTCCCGAAGCGATGCCACTGAATCATTCCGTACTACCTTTAAACCCAGAATCTCGGTAATGTGCGCCTGAAAAACGAGACGCCGATTATCAAACCTTTTTTGAAGCAACTCTAAAGCCGTTTCGTAATTGCTGTTTGAAATCTCCAATGATCGGATAGTTTCCAGCGCTGAATCCCTCAAACATTACCGCAGATGTTGAAATTTCTCAATGTTGGAGAGGTCCGGATGGCTGTCGATTATGCTCGTGAACACGGAGTAAAAATCAGCCCAGTTTGCGTAGCCTCCGCCAAACGTTGGCAGCTGCACAGGCGGCAACGGCATCGGCCTCGGCCGCGGCTGCGTTTGAGGACCACTACACTGGTGGGGCACAACACCTTCCGCAAGCGTTGAGTGCGGCGCGAAATGCACATTGCGTTTGGCTATTTCCGCGCGCACACTAGCCTTGAATTCAACGATGAATTCATCGAAAGACTCGCTCATTTCACTGCCAATTTCGTCGAAGTCCAATTCCTCCAGTTCTGTATGCAGAACATTGAAGGCACTTTGCAGCTCATCAATCTGCTCCAGCCTCACCGTAAGAGTGGGTTCGTCGTATCCGCTTAGCGTCTCATTAGGCAGCGACGTTTGTAGCCTCTGCAACCTGCTGAACAGCGCATTGGCTTTGCGCTTTAAAAAGGTCACCCTGTTTTTGTCACCTTCAGCGGGTATAGCAACAAATTGCCTTTAATTCGGTTCAGCGGGAAGATGAGCACAAAATAGATGCCGAAAATGCAAGCGGGTCAATGCACGTAACGATATATGTAGCAATGTATGTATATATGCAATGCTAGCTCGCTTAAACACAGCCACTATCAACGAAATCTCCACTCACTTGTCCAACCGATTGCGATTTAATGTATTTATATTTATTTATAAACGGGATAAGTGCATTAATTAATGCATGCAAAGTAACACTATCACGTCGGGGTCACCAATGTTTAGCTATTGCGCTTTTTCAATAGCTGTTGCGAAAAATAAAGAAAACTGAAGAAAGTTTGCTTATATTACGATTTATTGTAGTATGTGCCTATGCAATATTAACAACAATTAAATAAAATAGCATATTAACATATGGCAGCACTTTGTTGCTATGTTTATGTTTATGTTTATGTTTATGCACGCAGTAAGGCCCAAGGCGGATGTAACATGATCGCCCACTTGAAGGCCAAAAAGTATAAGTGCATTGCCCACTCGAAGGCCACAAAGTATAAGTGCATGGTCAGCATTCCCACGCCGACCAAATGCATATTACATACGTACATA
Organism: Drosophila mauritiana; assembly: GCF_004382145.1. Classification (NCBI taxonomy): domain Eukaryota; kingdom Metazoa; phylum Arthropoda; class Insecta; order Diptera; family Drosophilidae; genus Drosophila; species Drosophila mauritiana. The sequence continues at coordinate 24,722 of NW_022881572.1, forward strand.
CTCAGCTCGCTCTCCCGATAAGTCTAGATATATAAGATATACATAAGAACGCCGCTCCGCCGCTGGCGTACCCGGCAGCGCAGTTACGCGGATTAGCCTAAGTCCAAATATATTCAAAACTGTAAAATCAGACCCTCTGTAGACGTTGAGCTGGCAGAACCATTTCTGCCTACTCTAAAATCAAAAGAGCCCGACGGCTGCATTCAACCTAAAACGGACTTGTGTTATTAATTGGAGATCATCATTACATGGCGACCGTGACAGTCGTCCAACGTTGGACGAATTGACCAAAGCTGGTGAAGACAAAGGAATACTGGACTGGAAGAAGACCCATCACAAGGAATAATTAAATGGAACTGCAAAAACCAAGGAAAAATCTGAGTGAGTAGAGTTCTATTGAGTATGGGCAAACACCGTGGCGGTTTGAAAACAAAGCTGAATAAACGTATAGCCCACGTGAGGTGGCTAATATACGGTCAGCAAACGCCACCGGTTTGGTCGAAAGCTCTAAAGCTGCAAGCAGAGCTAGACCATTTGCTGCAATATCAGCAAGAATTAAAGACCCATAAACTCGAGAAAACTCACTCAAATAATATTAAAAATATAACCACAATTAATGAAGTTCCAAAATACCAGGCATGTCCAGCACCAGCAGCAGCATTAACAAAACCAAAGAAGTCCTGCCCCCCTGGCTGCGAAGGAATCTGGAGTCCTCACTGCTTGGGGACTTGTGAGCAGCCATCGACATCGTCAGCACACAAACAATAGACAGTAGCGAGGGAGTGTCAGCGTGCCACCCCCGGCGACGCCCAGCTGACACACAAGAAATAGACAGCAGCGAGGGAGTGTCAGCGTGCCACCCCCGGCGACGCCCAGCTGACACCTGATGAGCATCAGCGGCAGCAGAAAATTAAATATATATAATAAATATACATATATAATATTTACATTCCCATAACATACAGCTCTGGTATTAACACAACTTTATTACCGGCAAGATCCCAAGTTGTCCGAAGATTAATAGTATCATCCAAAGATGATAACATTTTAATTCCAAACCAGGAAATTAAAACTGGTATTTATGTTGCAAATACAATCACAACATCAAGTAATACAGTTGTCCGAATTTTAAATACGACAGATTCTGACCAATTAATGGTCATTAACATTAATAATGTTAATATGGACACTTTAAAATATGAGCCACTTTCGAACTACAATGTAGTTCAGGCAAATAGTGAAAACAGAAATAATACTGTCTTATCTCAATTAAAGAAAAATTTCCCCGAATTGTTCAAATCACAATTAGAAAATATATGCAGCGAATATATAGATATATTTGCATTAGAATCAGAACCAATAACGGTTAATAATTTTTATAAACAACAGTTGAGATTAAAAGATGATGAGCCGGTATACACGAAAAATTATAGAAGTCCTCATAGTCAAGTAGAAGAAATACAAGCCCAAGTTCAAAAATTAATAAAAGATAAAATAGTCGAACCATCAGTTTCACAGTACAATAGCCCTTTGCTATTAGTACCTAAAAAGTCAAGCCCAAATTCAGATAAAAAGAAATGGAGATTAGTAATAGACTATCGCCAAATTAATAAGAAACTTTTAGCTGACAAATTTCCACTACCGAGAATAGATGATATTTTGGACCAACTTGGTCGAGCTAAATATTTCTCCTGCCTTCATTTAATGTCAGGTTTTCATCAAATCGAACTAGATGAAGGCTCGAGAGATATAACATCTTTCTCAACCAACAATGGCTCATATCGTTTCAAGCGATTGCCATTTGGCTTAAAAATAGCGCCTAATTCATTCCAAAGAATGATGACTATAGCATTCTCCGGAATAGAACCGTCTCAGGCATTCCTTTATATGGATGACTTAATAGTCATAGGTTGTTCCGAAAAACATATGCTTAAAAACCTCACTGAAGTTTTTGGTAAATGCAGGGAATACAACCTAAAGTTACATCCTGAAAAATGTTCATTTTTCATGCATGAAGTCACATTTTTGGGACATAAATGCACAGACAAAGGAATTTTGCCGGATGACAAAAAATATGATGTCATTCAGAACTACCCAGTTCCACATGATGCGGACAGCGCTAGACGTTTTGTAGCATTTTGCAATTACTAAAGACGTTTTATCAAAAATTTAGCCGTTTATTCGCGGCACATAACAAGATTATGTAAAAAGAATGTTCCATTCGAGTGGACAGATGAATGTCAAAAAGCATTCATACATTTAAAATATCAGCTAATTAACCCAACACTCTTGCAGTACCCAGACTTCAGCAAAGAATTTTGCATAATAACAGATGCAAGCAAGCAAGCGTGTGGCGCAGTTTTAACTCAAAACCATAATGGCCACCAACTCCCAGTTGCCTATGCATCAAGAGCTTTTACGAAAGGTGAAAGCAATAAGAGTACAACAGAACAAGAGTTAGCAGCAATTCATTGGGCAATAGTACATTGTAGACAATACATTTACGGAAAACACTTCACTGTGAAAACAGACCATAGACCATTGACATATTTATTCTCGATGGTGAACCCCAGTTCTAAATTAACAAGAATAAGGCTTGAATTAGAGGAATATAATTTTACGGTAGAGTATCTAAAGAGCAAAGACAATCATGTAGCTGATGCGTTATCAAAAATAACCATCAAAGAGCTAAAAGAAATAACTGGAAATATATTAAAAATCACTACAAGATTTCAAAGTAGACAAAAATCCTGCGCATGAAAAGAAAAATATGGGCAATAAAATATTAAAGAATTCAAAAGTACTACGCTACGTAGTAGTAGTAGTACGCTACTTATCCCGGTGACCCAAATAAATAATGAAAAAGAAAAAGAAGCTATATTGTCTACACTTCATAATGATCCAATACAAGGAGGGCATACAGGCATTATAAAAACCTTGGCCAAGGTCAAAAGACATTACTACTGGAAAAATATGAGTAAATACATAAAAGAGTACGTAAAAAAATGCCAAAAATGCCAAAAAGCAAAAACAACAAAGCATATAAAGACCCCAATGACTATAACCGACACACCAGAACATGCTTTCGATAGAGTTGTCGTGGACACAATTGGTCCACTACCTAAGTCAGAAAATGGTAACGAGTACGCAGTCACTCTCATATGTGATTTAACCAAGTACTTAGTTGCCATACCAATAGCAAATAAAAGCGCAAAAACAGTCGCAAAAGCTTATTTGAATCTTTTATTCTAAAGTAAGGTCCATTGAAGACATCATAACGGACATGGGAACAGAGTATAAGAATTCAATAATTACTGACCTATGTAAATATTTGAAAATAAAAATTATAACATCAACAGCTCATCACCACCAGACAGTTGGAGTAGTAGAAAGAAGTCATAGACCTTTAAACGAGTATATACGATCCTACATATCGGCGGACAATACCGATTGGGACGTATGGCTTCAATATTTCGTATACTGCTTCAACACGACCCCATCTATAGTACATAATTACTGTCCATATGAATTAGTTTTCGGTCGAACAAGTAATTTACCAAAACATTTTAATAAACTACATAGCATAGAACCAATATATAACATAGATGATTACGCTAAGGAGAGTAAATATAGGTTAGAGTGTAGCATATGCTCGAGCAAGAAAACTGCTTGAAGCACATAAAGAGAAAAATAAGGAAAATTACGACTTAAAAGTAAATGACATAGAGTTAGAAGTAGGAGATAAAGTTTTACTAAGAAATGAGGTAAGTTATAAATTAGACTTTAAATACACAGGGCCCTATAAGATAGGAAGCATAGGAGATAATAACAATATTACGCTACTTACTAATAAAAATAAGAAACAAGTAGTTCATAAAGATAGATTAAAGAAATTTCATTCATGATTGATTTTAAACTTATATTTTCCTTAATCATTATTACAAAATTTTCCATACACTATGTATATTTTTATCTTTGCATTACAAAATCAACTTTTATATTAATAATACTATTGTTGTTCAAACAAAAACACAAACAAAATTAAAAAAAAAAACAAATTTTAAAATAAAATAATTTGCATTTAATAATTAAAATAACTTTACTAGGTTACGTTATTTTTCAAAAGGAGGGAGATGTAGTATGTGCCTATGCAATATTAAGAACAATTAAATAAAATAGCATATTAACATATGGCAGCACTTTGTTGCTATGTTTATGTTTATGTTTATGTTTATGTTTATGCACGCAGTAAGGCCCAGGGCGGATGTAACATGATCGCCCACTTGAAGGCCACAAAGTATAAGTGCATTGCCCACTCGAAGGCCACAAAGTATAAGTGCATGGTCAGCATTCCCACGCCGACCAAATGCATATTACATACGTACATACATAGCTCACTCTCCCGATAAGCCTAGATATATAAGATATACATAAGAACGCCGCTCCGCCGCTGGCGTACCCGGCAGCGCAGTTACGCGGATTAGCTTAAGTCCAAATATATTCAAAACTGTAAAATCAGACACTCTGTAGACGTTGAGATGGCAGAACCATTTCTGCCTACTCTAAAATCAAAAGAAGAAATTAAATAAATATAAGTCAGCCCGACGGCTGCATTCAACTTAAAACGGACTTGTGTTCTTAATTGGAGTTCATCATTACATGGCGACCGTGACAGTCGTCCAACGCTGGACGAATTGACCAAAGCTGGTGAAGACAAAGGAATACTGGACTGGAAGAAGACCCATCACCAAGGAATAATTAAATGGAACTGCAAAAACCAAGGAAAAATCTGAGTGAGTAGAGTTCTATTGAGTATGGGCAAACACCGTGGCGGTTTGAAAACTAAGCTGAATAAACGTATAGCCCACGTAAGGTGGCTAATATACGGTCAGCAAACGCCACCGGTTTGGTCGAAAGCTCTAAAGCTACATGCAGAGCTAGACCAAGAATTAAAGACCCATAAACTCGAGAAAACTCACTCAGATAATATTAAAAATATACCCACAATTAATGAAGTTCCAAAATACCAGGCATGTCCAGCACCAGCACCAGCATTAACAAAACCAAAGAAGTCCTGCCCCCCTGGCTGCGAAGGAATCTGGAGTCCTCACTGCTTGGGGACTTGTGAGCAGCCATCGACATCGTCAGCACACAAACAATAGACAGTAGCGAGGGAGTGTCAGCGTGCCACCCCCGGCGACGCCCAGCTGACACACAAGAAATAGACAGCAGCGAGGGAGTGTCAGCGTGCCACCCCCGGCGACGCCCAGCTGACACCTGATGAGCATCAGCAGCAGCAGAAAATTAAATATATATAATAAATATAAAATATAAATATATGAAAATTATAAGAAATATTGTAAAACGGAGCATATACTAGTATGCCCTGTTAACCCAATATGGCCCGTGAAGCCATAGCTAGAATCAGGCAGGCAACAATGTAAAATACAATTTTTTTTTAAATCTTGCGAACATTGAAGAAAAAATTTTATAAATAAAAAATTCCATACATAAATGTCTATAGAGACAAATGGAATAAGTAAAAGTAAAAATATAAATATATATATAGAAAATTCTTTGCCAAAATATAAAATTAGTATACCCAAAATGGGTCTAATAGACACTAAAACTGTGGACTCTATAGCCAATGTCATAAATAAAGTTGAAGTCCAAAATGCAGATTTGTTCTGGATAATTGTAATCGCATTAATTATGGTATCCAATGCATTAATAAAAATATACAAATTGCACAACAAGTGTCTTAAGAAAAGATACCGTAGCACTGCTAACGGTTTAGATAATATTTAAGGAAGATCTTGAAGAGAATCAATTACGAATGAAAATAGGAGAAAAATTTTATGAGAAAAAAAAATAATAAATAAAAATAAACGTCATTTTGAATTTAACTAAAAAAAAATAAATAAATTTGGATGAAGATAGCACTAACTCTGACGAAGAAGATAGGACTAGAGTCAAAGAAGATATTAAAGAGGAAGATCTTCACGATCTAACTTTACCAGCAAAATTAATGCTGAGGGACGAGGATAAAACGAACAACGCAGCTGACTCCGAAAATAAAGTAACCATGGCAGAACAAGCAGCAGCCATTAGGTCGTACATAAAGGAAGTCGCTTGCACAGTGCCAGAATTTGATGGACAAAAGATCCATTTACAAAGATTCATAAAGGCAATCAAATTGGTAGACCTAGCTAAAGGACCATATGAAGACATTGCAATTGAGGTCATTAAGTCAAAAATAGTTGGCACAACTTTGAACTCAGTTGAAAATGAAACGACGATTCCGGCAATTATAAACAAATTGCAGAAAGTAGTCGTAGGTGAAACATCCAGTAATGTCAAGGCAAAACTAGCAACAGTTCAGCAAAGAGGTAAAACTGCAATGCAATTTACCGCTGAAGCTGATAGGCTGAGAAAGCTACTAGAAGCTTCCTTTATCGATGAGGGTTTACCTCTCGAACATGCCACTGGTCTAAGCACTAAAGAAGCAATAGACACAATGATAAATCGTGCTGAGCACGAAAGTATAAAAACAGTACTGGAAGCAGGGACTTGCACCACTATGGATGCAGCGATAAGCGCATACATAAGAACGAGTGCAAGAGTTACCGGTGACATCAATAAAGTGATGTTCTTTAGAGGTAACAGATCCAACAGAGGATACGGAAATGCCAATAGAGGTGGAAACCGAGGTAGAGGCTTCAATAACAATAGTAATAGAGGCAACTACAATAACGGTTACCAAAATAACGGTTACCAGAATAACGGTTATCAAAACCGCTATAATGGAAATAATAATAATAACCGCTATAATGGCTATAATAGAGGCCGCAATAATGGAAATAGAGGCCGTAACAACAATCAGAACAACTATAACGGAAATAATGCAAATGTACGAGTAATCCCAGATCAGGGAAACTCGCAACAGCCTTTAGGTACTCAGTAAAAGAAGATCGAAGAGTATACACCATCAATTATAATCTCAACATATTTTCCACTTTCATTCATGCCGAAACAGGCGTAAAACTAGTTTTTCTACTCGATACAGGTGCAGATATCTCTATTCTCAAAGAGAACTCTGACAGATTTTCTAATATTCAAATAACTAATAAAATAAACATTCAAGGCATAAGCCAACAGAAAATTCAGTCGCGAGGACAGACTTTTATTGAGATACAGACAGGTAAATACATTATCCCACACGACTTTCATTTAGTAGATAAAAATTTTCCCATACCGTGTGATGGAATAATAGGAATAGATTTCATTAAAAAATATAATTGCCAAATTGATTTAAACCCAGAAGAAGATTGGTTTATAATTAGACCAAACAATCTGAAATTTCCAATTTACATTCCCATAACATACAGCTCTGGTATTAACACAACTTTATTACCAGCAAGATCCCAAGTTGTCCGAATATTAATAGTATCATCCAAAGATGATAACATTTTAATTCCAAACCAGGAAATTCAAACTGGTATTTATGTTGCAAATACAATCGCAACATCAAGTAATACAGTTGTCCGAATTTTAAATACGACAGATTCTGACCAATTAGTTAATATGGACACTTTAAAATATGAGCCACTTTCGAACTACAATGTAGTTCAGGCAAATAGTGAAAACAGAAATAAAACTGTCTTATCTCAATTAAAGAAAAATTTCCCCGAATTGTTCAAATCACAATTAGAAAATATATGCAGCGAATATATAGATATATTTGCATTAGAATCAGAACCAATAACGGTTAATAATTTTTATAAACAACAGTTGAGATTAAAAGATGATGAACCGGTATACACGAATAATTATAAAGACCTCATAGTCAAGTAGAAGAAATACAAGCCCAAGTTCAGAAATTAATAAAAGATAAAATAGTCGAACCATCAGTTTCACAGTACAATAGCCCTTTGCTATTAGTACCTAAAAAGTCAAGCCCAAATTCAGATAAAAAGAAATGGAGATTAGTAATAGACTATCGCCAAATTAATAAGAAACTTTTAGCTGACAAATTTCCACTACCGAGAATAGATGATATTTTGGACCAACTTGGTCGAGCAAAATATTTCTCCTGCCTTGATTTAATGTCAGGTTTTCATCAAATCGAACTAGATGAAGGCTCGAGAGATATAACATCTTTCTCAACCAACAATGGCTCATATCGTTTCACGCGATTGCCATTTGGTTTAAAGATAGCGCCTAATTCATTCCAAAGAATGATGACTATAGCATTCTCCGGAATAGAACCGTCTCAGGCATTCCTTTATATGGATGACTTAATAGTCATAGGTTGTTCCGAAAAACATATGCTTAAAAACCTCAATGAAGTCTTTGGTAAATGCAGGGAATACAACCTAAAGTTACATCCTGAAAAATGTGCATGCATGAAGTCACATTTTTGGGACATAAATGCACAGACAAAGGAATTTTGCCGGATGACAAAAAATATGATGTCATTCAGAACTACCCAGTTCCACATGATGCGGACAGCGCTAGACGTTTTGTAGCATTTTGCAATTACTACAGACGTTTTATCAAAAATTTCGCCGACTATTCGCGGCACATAACAAGATTATGTAAAAAGAATGTTCCATTCAAGTGGACAGATGAATGTCAAAAAGCATTCATACATTTAAAATCTCAGCTAATTAACCCAACACTCTTGCAGTACCCAGACTTCAGCAAAGAATTTTGCATAATAACAGATGCAAGCAAGCAAGCGTGTGTCGCAGTTTTAACTCAAAACCATAATGGCCATCAACTCCCAGTTGCTTATGCATCAAGAGCTTTTACGAAAGGTGAAAGCAATAAGAGTACAACAGAATAAGAGTTAGCAGCAATCCATTGGGCAATAGTACATTTTAGACCATACATTTACGGAAAACACTTCACTGTGAAAACAGACCATAGACCATTGACATATTTATTCTCGATGGTGAACCCCAGTTCCAAATTAACAAGAATAAGGCTTGAATTAGAGGAATATAATTTTACGGTAGAGTATCTAAAGGGCAAGGACAATCATGTAGCTGATGCGTTATCAAGAATAACCATCAAAGAGCTAAAAGAAATAACTGGAAATATATTAAAAGTCACTACAAGATTTCAAAGTAGACAAAAATCCTGCGCAGGAAAAGAACAATTGGATTTGCACGAACAAACCAAAGAAAAAGCTTCAGAGCCCAACGTATACGAAGTCATAACAAATGACTAGGTACGAAAAGTAGTGACATTGCAATTGAATGACACGATATGTTTATTTAAACATGGAAAGAAAATCATTGCAAGATATGATGTTGGTGATCTTTATTCTTGATTTAGATCAATTTTTCCAAAGGCTTGAATTGCAAGCCGGTATATATGATATCAGCCAAATCAAAATGGCACCGTGGAAGAAAATCTTTGAACACGTTTCAATAGATGAATTTAAAATATGGGCAATAAAATATTAAAGAATTTAAAAGTAGCGCTACTTATCCCGGTGACCCAGATAAATAATGAAAAAGAAAAAGAAGCTATATTGTCTACACTACATGATGATCCAATACAAGGAGGGCATACAGGCATTATAAAAACCTTGGCCAAGGTCAGAAGACATTACTATTGGAAAAATATGAGTAAATACATAAAAGAGTACGTAAGAAAATGTCAAAAATGCCAAAAAGCAAAAACAACAAAGCATATAAAGACCCCAATGACTATAACCGACACACCAGAACATGCTTTCGATAGAGTTGTCGTGGACACAATTGGTCCACTACCTAAGTCAGAAAATGGTAACGAGTACGCAGTCACTCTCATATGTGATTTAACCAAGTACTTAGTTGCCATACCAATAGCAAATAAAAGCGCAAAAACAGTCGCAAAAGCTATATTTGAATCTTTTATTCTAAAGTACGGTCCAATGAAGACTTTCATAACGGACATGGGAACAGAGTATAAGAATTCAATAATTACTGACCTATGTAAATATTTGAAAATAAAAAATATAACATCAACAGCTCATCACCACCAGACAGTTGGAGTAGTAGAAAGAAGTCATAGAACTTTAAACGAGTATATACGATCCTTCATATCGGCGGACAAAAACGATTGGGACGTATGGCTTCAATATTTCGTATACTGCTTCAACATGACCCCACCTATACATAATTATTGTCCATTTGAATTAGTTTTCGGTAGAACAAGTAATTTACCAAAACATTTTAATAAACTACATAGCATAGAACCAATATATAACATAGATGATTACGCTAAGGAGAGTAAATATAGGTTAGAAGTAGCATGTGCTCGAGCAAGAAAACTGCTTGAAGCACATAAAGAGAAAAATAAGGAAAATTATGACTTAAAAGTTAATGACATAGAGTTAGAAGTAGGAGATAAAGTTTTACTAAGAAATGAGGTAGGTCATAAATTAGACTTTAAATACACAGGGCCCTATAAGGTAGAAAGCATAGGAGATAATAACAATATTACGATACTTACTAATAAAAATAAGAGGCAAGTAGTTCATAAAGATAGATTAAAGAAATTACATTCATGATTGATTTTAAACTTATATTTTCCTTAATCATTATTACAAAATTTTCCATACACTATGTATATCTTTATCTTTGCATTACAAAATCAACTTTTATATTAATAATACTATTGTTGTTCAAATAAAAACACAAACAAAATTTAAAAAAAAAATTTAAAAATAAAATAATTTGCATTTAATAATTAAAATAACTTCACTAGGTTACGTTATTTTTCAAAAGGTGGGAGATGTACTATGTGACTATGCAATAATAACAACAATTAAATAAAATAGCATATTAACATATGGCAGCACTTTGTTGCTATGCTTATGTTTATGTTTATGTTTATGCACGCAGTAAGGCCCAAGGCGGATGTAACATGATCGCTCACTTGAAGGCCAAAAAGGATAAGTGCATTGCCCACTCGAAGGCCACAAATTATAAGTGCATGGTCAGCATTCCCACGCCGACCAAATGCATATTACATACGTACATACTCAGCTCGCTCTCCCGATAAGTCTAGATATATAAGATATACATAAGAACGCCGCTCCGCCGCTGGCGTACCCGGCAGCGCAGTTACGCGGATTAACCTAAGTCCAAATATATTCAAAACTGTAAAATCAGACACTCTGTAGACGTTGAGCTGGCAGAACCATTTCTGCCTACTCTAAAATCAAAAGAATAAATTGAATAAATATAAGTCAGCCCGACGGCTGCATTCAACCTAAAACGGACTTGTGTTATTAATTGGAGATCATCATTACATTATTGATAATATTTTGTATAATCTTTTGACTATCAGGGTAATAATATTCTTCTTTAAACGAATTAGTTGTTTTGGGTATACCTGGATGTAAAAGTTTCTTATGTTTCTTTAGGATTAAATCTTTAAACAGCTTATACGCTGTTTGCGATTTCGCCAACCATGACTACTTCTATTTTTGTGCGGCAAAGAGCATCCGTGACATAGTTTTCTTTGCCTGGAAGATATTTGATTTTATAATCCAATTCATTAAGTTTTATTTTTCACCTTTGTAATTTCATGTTTGGCTCTTTGATGTTATTGAGCCATACCAGTGGTTTGTGTTCACTCAATATTTCAAATGGCCTGCCGAATAGGTATGACCTGAAATATTTTGTAGCCCACACTATAGCTAACAATTCTTTTTCAATAGTACCATAGTTGATTTCGTGTTTGTTCAGCGTTCTGCTGGCATAACAAACGGGCTTATGGTTCTGTGATAGCACTGGACCACAAGCTACATTTCTAGCGTCAGTTGTCAGAGAAAAGGGTTTTGAAAAATCAGGATATGATAGATTAATATCGGATCTGAAGTTATCAAAACCTTTAGTCTTTCAAATGATTCAACGTAGTCTTTACATTTGATATCTATTAAAGCATCTTTCTTTAGTTTGAGGGTCATGGGTTTAACTATTTTGGCAAAGTTAGGAATGAACTTGCGATAGAACCCACATAAATTATTTTATCTGCTTAGGTGTTTTAGGTAATGGAAAATTTGTGATTGCTTTGGTTTTATTTGAGTTTGGTTTGATGCCATTTGTTGTGACAATATGTCCCCTAAGAATTCAGTTTATTTCTTCATGAATTCACATTTATCTAGCTGTAACTTCAAGTTGGCGTCTCTCAGTTTCTCAAAGACTTTCTTTAGAGATAAAATGTGTTCCTCCAATGAAATGGAATAAACAATAATATCGTCCAAATAGACTAAACAATCTTTGTAGATCAAATCTTCCAGAAGATTATTCACACATCTCTGAAAAGTAGCTGGAGCATTTTTTAGGCCAAAAGGCATACGAAAAAGATTAAGATCACAACTACGTGCCATAACCAAAGCATCAAAAACAGAAGAAGGAGACCGAATTACCAAAATGCCTCACTTCAAATGTTGTTAGTGACACAGTGGACAATGATGTAACCATCTCGATCCCATGTCCATTAACAACGATATAGTCAACTTCGCGATCAGCAATGAGTTAATCGCGGGTTGTTTTGTTGGGCTTGTGTTAAATCCCTTCTACATGGGTAATAATTCCCTCTTTGATTATTCGGTATGAAACTGGTTTTGATTTGTCATAAGTTGATTCGAATTTTGGGGTGGTTGTGTATTATTATTCTGATTCCTGCCAGGATAATAATTACTGTAATTGTGATTTTTATTACTGTAATATCTTTGATTATTAATTTGATTATATTTTCCCCTGTTCCTACGTCTGTTCCCTTCTGATCTATCAGAACGGTGATTTTTGATTTTTTATAAATAGTGTCGATATCTTTACGTGCCAATGACATATAAATTCTATCCGGCAGTTTTCGATCTATTACAGATTTCACAGCTTTATTTAACATTTCCATATAATTCGATTTATATAATTCTAATTCTAAGTTATCAAACATAATCCAGTATTGTGATTCTAGCTTCTCTATAAACATACAGATGCTTCCTGGGTATGATGTGTCTTATAGTTGCCTTATGAGTGTTATATAGGGTCTGTGGTCCTTGAATGCCATCGCCAGTGCTTTCTTCGTATCCAGCCATGTGTTTGTTCTTTATTGGGTTACGACCTCCAATGCTGAATCCACTAGTAACCGTTTCACTGCTCCATATATAACGTGTGCTTGTCTGGCATCTTGTGTTGGGTATAAATTGAGTAGCTGTTCTACTAGGTAAACGAACCCAGACAGCCTATCAGGTGTGCCATCATAGTAATTTAGTTCATTAATTTGGTTTAATAGTTGGTTGGTTGGTGTATTTTGTTTTCCAGGTATACGGAGTTTTATTTTCGTTTTGTAGGGGTACTATAAGCCCTCTTATGTAATTAAAACAGGAACGCAGGATTTAGCCTCTTCAGTTTATTCGGTACTTTGCATTTCCAGCTTTAGCATTCGACTGACTCCCTCTCCATTAGCGATCTGCCTCTATGCTTGTTGCTACAGAGCCGATGTTGCGAAACAGAGAGAATGCCACCCGAAAGCGAACCTTGACTTAATAATACACTTAATGTTTATATACTATGTTGCTATACTTAACTTATGTACCTCTAGCCTACTACAATTCGACCATCCTGACATTTAAGATCACCTGATCTTGTCGAAATTTTGAACTTATACTTATTACATTGTTCTTAGTCGCTATTTACTTAAAATATATTTTTTTTTTTACTTTTCTTATCTTTAATTATACAAATTTACTTTCTACTCCCTATCCAATGTTTAATATTTTGACTACTCCAGACACCTTGATATGGATTGCGCGCCAATTGAAAACCTTCAACATCTTTAATAAAAAAACTATCATTTTTTAATACCTTCTCTATTACATATGGACCCTTATGTTTAGGTATTAGGTTTCTAGCAACTCCTCCTGTACTATCGAAATTCTTAACCATAATGTAATCTCCTACTTTGTACTGCTTACTTTCTTTTTTCTTATTATTATATCTTTTTTCATTATACCTCTGTGCTTTTAATTGCGATTCCGATCCTTTTCTTCTAATTTCTTTCAGGTCTCTAATTTCACTAACATTATCTAACTCTTCTAATCTTCTTAATTCATCAACTTCTTTTCCCTTTTGTTCAATTCCAAACAACATCTTGCTGGGAGATTCCGCTACACTTCTTTGTTTGGTATTATTCAGAGAAAATTCTACGTCTTCAATAACTGCATCCCAATGCAATCCCTTTTCAATGTCTGTTAATTCAGCTATCATAGGCCCTACTATTCTATTGACTCTACCTGTCTATTGGCCTGGGGTGAACCTGTCGCTATCTTTATGTGTTTAATATTATACTCTTCCATACATTTACTATAACTTTCGGCCTGCTATATGATCTAAAATAATCCTTTAAAGCTAGAATTACTTCCTTTGTGTTCCTTGTTTTTGTTGCGTATAACCTAACATATTTAGTGAATCCATCTATTATTACAAACAGATGTTTCTTTATTCTACCGTTATCTACCGGTCCATAATGATCGATATGTATTATCTCAAACGGCACGTTTCCCTTTGGGATGCTATGCAGCATTCCTTCTTCTTTTCCCGACTTCGGTGAAAATGCCACACATCTCAAACAATTTCCTATATGCCTAATAACTTTTTCTTTCATATTCGAAAGCCAATAAGTTTTAACAATAGCATCTATAACCTTATCTCTCCCTAAGTGACCTAATTCATTGTGATATTTATATAAAATTTTTTCTTCCATTTCTTCTGGTACACAAAACAACAATCTTCCACCATTTGCCTTCCTATAAAGTACACCATTGCTCATTTCAAAAATTGTATCTTCCGTTTTTCCTAACCTTTTCCTAATATCTTTCAACTTTTCATCTTTTGCTTGACAAATAATTAAATTATCTTCAAAACTATTAGCTTCTATCACTAATATGTTCGTATTTCTGATCAATGCATCCACAACTGCATATGCTTTCCTGCTTTATGAAATAACTCAAAATCGTACTCTAATAGTTATAATGCCCACCTCGCAATCTTAGGGTTTAATTCTACTAACAATTTTAAATCTCTTTTCCTGTACATAGATTCTAAATCTTCTTAATGAATACAGGATGGCCAATGTCTCAAGTTCAAAACTATGATATTTGGCCTCATCCTTTGTTGTGGCTTTCGAGTAATAAAATATAGGGTGCCATTTCATATCCTCTTTCTTTTGCAATAACACTGCACCAAAGCCTTGTGCACTAGCATCTGTATGTAACTCTATTTCATCCTTATAACAATATAACCCTAACACTGGAGCTTCCACTAACTTTTTCTTAAGTGTCTCAAAACATTCTAACTCTTTTTCTTCAAACGAAAATTCTTTGTCTTTCTTCAATAAGTCATATAAAGGTTTTGCAATCGTTGAAAAACCCTTAATGAATCTTTTAAAATATGAACACAATCCTAAAAAGTACTGGAAAATCTCTAATTGCTTCTATTCCTTTGTCATTGGCCTGTATTCCCTTACTTGATATTAAAAATCCTAAATATTGTACACTCGATTGCAGAAACTCACATTTATCCATTCTCAGCTCTAATTTGTTCCTCGTCAACCTGTCAAAAACTTCCCTAAGTACTTCCATATGTTCCTTAATTCCTTTGCTAGCTAGTGTCATCCATATATATAATAACTTTATCCTGCCTTATCATATCCTCGAAAATTCTATTAATAAATCTCTGAAAGACGGCCGGTGCATTTTTTAGCCCGATTGGCATCCTTAAAAATTCAAACTGTCCTAACGGCGTCATAAAAGATGTATATTTCATTGATTCCTTATTAACAAAAACATGAAAGTAGCCATGTTTAAGATCTAACTTCGAGAATATCGTTTTATTTACTAATCTATCCAACAAATCATCAATCAATGGTAAAGGATAATTATCTTTGACAATTGTTTTGTTAAGTTTTCTGTAATCAACACATAATCTTAGGTCTCCTGTTTTCTTTTTCACTAACACCATCGGAGATGCATACTCTGAATCACTCTGTTTAATAATTCCGTTTTTTAGATACTCATCTAAGATAATCTGCAGCTTTTCTTTTTCAGTATATGCTAATCTTCTAGGAGAACAACTAAACGGTTTTGGGTCATTTAATCTTAATTGTATTTCACACCGAATCTCCGGCTCATTCGGTCTACCAACTCAATAAATTGACATTTCATATTATGATCCATCTGATCACCTATTTTGTAATCAATTGTGTCATCTATTACATTAATTTCAAGCATTTCCCTCTCCGATGTGCTTATTTCAGCATTGACAGCTTTCTCTAATTTATTTTTAACCTTGTCATTTGACTTTTACTACTACCTTGACTAACACTATCGCTAACTGTTTTACTATTGTTGTACATATTTGTTTCTTCTAACATTTTATCGCTTTTCTAGTTACATCGATTTTCAATTTTATCCACTGTAATCATTTTCAAGGTGTCCAGATTCAAGCATAAGTTGCATGCTTCCATAAAGTCTCTTCCCAATACTACATCATGACTCATAGACTCGTTTGCCACTATTATTAAATTAAAGTGTATTTGTTTATGTTTTCAAGGAACTCTTGTTTAATCCTTAAAATGAACTTAAAACTGGTACTTCAATAACATCTTTAGGTACTTTACTAATTTTTATGAACGAAATGGGGCTTCCCGTGTCTATGAGGCATGCTGTAATAAATTTTGATTTAGAATTGTTCATAAAATTAATTTCAAAATATCTTACGTAATTGTATTCATCCCTATTCTTGTTTTTCAGGCACTTTGCTGCAAAGTGCCCCATATCACCACAGACATAGCATGACCCTTTTTCGCGCTTTGGCTTCCTGCACTCTTTGGCCCAGTGTCCCTTCGAATTGCAATTGAAACAACGCAAGAGTGTGCTGTTATTATTGTTCACCGATGCCACCTTCTTGTCTGCTTCATCCATTTTCGGTAGTTTCACTTCCGCAAATGCCCGCTTTATGTGCTGGATATCTTCAAAGCATTGGATACGGGCTTGGTTACGTAGCATTTGATTCGGAAACCTTCAATGAGGAGCGCCACCAATTCTTCATCATCAATTTTTATTCCATGTGCAAGCATCACCTTATCGTCTGCATAAGCAACAAAGCTTTCGCCCGCTGTCCATTTTCGTTCCTCAAATTTTCGCCGTGCTTCTAACTTCGACTTCCTCTCACCAAACATTGATATAAGCTCAGCCGCCAACTGCTCTGTTGTTAGCAATACACGTTCTGGATCTGCATGCAACCACATGCATGCTTTTCCTTTTATCTTACTGGCGATCAACATCTTTATATACGGTTCATGTATTCCATAAACGCTGGCCATATTTTTCACCTGTAGGATCCATTTGCGTGCACATGTATCTCCCGAAAATTCATTTACTGCATCGGTTGCCATACGCAATAATAAATCCATATTTTGCACAGCTTGTTCCACTGTATTTCGTTTATTCTCGCCAAATTCTTTGTTGCTTTTCTCACCGCTGCCATCTTCGTCGCCGTCTTCGCTGACGCCAACTTCGTTTTCGTCGCTATTCCCGTAGCCGCTGTTGTTATTGCGGGCGCCGTCTGCACTGTTGTTCTTGTAACTGCGTACCGCACTTCTGTCGTCATGTTCGCCGTTACTTTTGTTGTTGCGCACAGTGCTCTTCTCATCGCCGTCTTCGTTGCTATCTCCAGGTTCGCCGTCACTTTCGTCGTCTTTATGCTCTCCGTCTTTTGCGTATTTCTTTTTCCTTTTTGAACATTATTATTGCTGCTTCCGTAGAAATCTTCTTCCTCGCTTTTTAATAATAATTTCAATTGATTTCGGCTTTCGTTTGTTAAATTATTCAAACGCAAAATCAATTCTCTTTTTGTTCCCGTGGTCGGTTCTTTTACTTCACTTAACCACCCTTTTAACTGCTCCGTCGATGCATTGCTTATATTTTTTTTTTTTGTTCTTTGGCTCGTCATCGGCCCACTTCTGATATTGTAGGGGTACTATAAGCCCTCTTATGTAATTAAAACAGGAACGCAGGATTTAGCCTCTTCAGTTTATTCGGTACTTTGCATTTCCAGCTTTAGCATTCGACTGACTCCCTCTCCGTTAGCGATCTGCCTCTATGCTTGTTGCTACAGAGCCGATGTTGCGAAACAGAAAGAATGCCACCCGAAAGCGAACAATGACTTAATGTTTATACACTTAATGTTTATATACTACGTTGCTATACTAAACTTACGTACGTCTAGCCTACTACAGTTTTAAGTTTGGTTTTTAAGTTTGGTTTTAAGTTTAGTTTTTAAGTTTTAAGTTTCGGAATTAAAATTTTTTAATTAACTTTGTTTCTGCCCGCACGGGATTTTCTTTTGAATGCTATTTTCACGAAGATTCTTTTGCGGATCTCGAAAAATGTTTTTTAGAATCACTATTGCGCCCGAATATCGGTAAGCACCACCCACGGAGACATTACCTTAGCTGCTGCCTACTGCCCAGATTTAGAGCCACGGACGATTGCTTCTCTTCGCTTTTGGACAGCCTCGGCACCAAATTCGTCATAGGAGGAGACTTTAACGCCAAGCACACTTGGTGGGGTTCCAGAGTATGCAATCCAAAAGGACGCGCGCTATGCAGGCGGAACTGGGACGCCAACATACTGGCCCACTGACCCTGCAAAAACTCCAGACATCTTGGACTTTGCGATCTCTGGCGGCCTGGACCCGGCAAGAATCCAGACCAGGGAGGTGGAAGACCTTCTCTCGGACCATAGTGCCATTGCCGTTTCGGTCTACGCCTCAGCCATGTTGAGATCCGCGGGTAAAAAGTTAATCTTCAAAACGTCCGACATCAGCAAATACCACCACTGGCTGAACAACACGACAGTCTCTAATCCACCATTGGATACCCCTGAACTTATAGATGCGGCCGTTGTGAACCTCACCTCGCAAATTCAGGAGGCAGCAACTTATGCTGCTCCAAGGTTCTCTAACCAAACGAGGGACAGCAGTAGAGACGTCCACTTTTGGAATCCGCGGGTTAATGAGCTCAAGTCAGAGAAAAGGCGTCTCCGACGGGTTTGGTTCCTCTCCAGGAACCCTAGAGACAAAACAACTCTCAACAGAGCCACCAAGGAGCTGAAGGAAACTCTGGTCAGGCTAAGGAAGGAGGCCCTCGACAGCTTTGTTGGTAATCTCGCGCCGGGTGATCCCCACCACAACCTGTGGAATGTTACCAAGCGCATCAAGAGGCCACTGAAGAGGATCCCGCCCATCAGAAGACAAGACAACTCATGGTGCAGAACTGAGACCGAAAGAGCCAACGCATTCGCCGAGCACTTGGAGGAAGTCTTCACACCAGCCAATCGATGTTCCCCAAATGAAGCAGCCGAAACAGCCAGGCTCCTGTCAGAACCTCTCTCTGACTCCAAGTCGATACCCCAGGCCACGGAAGAGGAGATCAGCAATTTAATAGCGGCAATGGGTAACCACAAGGCTCCAGGCGATGATGCCATCAATGCCATTGCTATAAAGCTCCTACCCCCTATTAGCAAGTCACTAATCACGACCATAATAAATAAGTGCTTGCAATTGGGGCACTTCCCTTCATCATGGAAACGCGCCGAAGTAGTTATGATCCTGAAGCCTGGTAAACATGAAGCCAATCTCACCTCCTACCGCCCGATCAGCTTACTGCCAGTACTCTCCAAGATACTCGAAAGAGTATTTTTGTCCAGAGTATTGCCGGTGATTGAGGAGGCTGGTCTGATCCCTGATCACCAGTTTGGCTTTAGGCGCCGCCACGGGACACCAGAGCAAGGCCACCGAGTAGCGCAATATATCCTGGACGCCTTTGAGAATAAGAAATACTGCCTAGCAGTAATGCTGGACATTAAGCAAGCCTTTGATCGTGTTTGGCACCCCGGTCTCCTCCTAAAGCTCAAAAACGGCCTGCCCCAGCCATATTTCAAGTTCTTGAAGTCGTTACTAGAGGGCAGAAGATTCGCCGTCAGGTGTGGAGAAGCGCGCTCAGACGTCAAAGAAGCCCGTGCAGGAGTTCCCCAAGGAAGCGTTCTCGGTCCGCTCCTCTACAACGCGTATACGGCTGACCTGCCGGTGATACCGAGCCAGTACATTTTGGCAGCCACTTACGCCGATGATACTGCGTTCCTAACAACAGCAGATACCCCAGCAGAGGTCTCCCAGACAATGCAGGAGCAACTAGATCTACTGAACACGTGGCACACGAGATGGAATATATCGGTAAACAGCGACAAGTCAACCGCTACCACCTTCGCAACAAGGCGCGGCACTTGCCCACCAGTCAGTTTCAACGGGTTCCCAATCCCAGAGGTAGCCAATCCAAATTATCTTGGCTTTACACTGGACAGGAGACTTACATGGAGACCACACCTGCTAAAGAAGCGGAAACAGGCGGAGAACCGAGTCCGTGAATTCTACTGGCTGATGGGCAGACAATCTAAGCTACCGACTTCCACTAAGCTCCTTATCTACAAAGCGATCATAAGGCCAATCTGGACGTATGGCATTCAACTGTGGGGCACTGCATCGAAAAGTAACATCAACAATATCCAGACATTCGAAAACAAAACGCTCCGCACAGTCACAAACGCTCACCCTTTCCACGATAATGCCACTATCCACGAGGTCCTCAGCATCCCCTGCGTGAAGGATGAGATTAAGAAAAGCAGCAGGCAGTACATGCAGAGGCTTCAAGACTACCCAAACAACCTGGCACAAGACCTGCTGGACACCAGTTAACGCACCAGGAGGCTGCACCGATCCCACCCTTTGGACCTCTCTGGGATTAGACACGCACATTAAATTAAATTATATACATACATTATTATATACATCATACATACAATATCGACAGTTATTGTAAAGTTTCGCAACAAATTATGTAATCCATTAATTCTCTACCGTTAAGTTTAGTCCTCAAATTTAATGATTGTCCGCGAAGGACAGTTTTAACTTAATACATCAAAAAAAAAAAAAAAAAAAAAAAAAAAAAAATTAAATATTTAATTCATTTAATATTTCATGTATCTAATTTCATTAATATGGTAAACTTATATTTGCTCAATCTCATTGCCTCACCACTCCTAAAGCCATTCCTCCTTACAGTTCAGAAGTGGGATGATCATGAGCAAAGACAGACAGTAGCGAACGCGTTGGCAAAGAATAACGGAACTTAGTTACGATTGAAACATATGTAAGTTAACACAAGCCAACGTACTAGAACAGTTGGCTCAGTGAGCGAAATATGATATAAAAACGTCAAAAGTGCTGACCCGGCATTGGGCCGGAAACTTGTGCGCAGACGGCAATCACAGCATATTTGTGTGGCCGCTGCGATTCTTTTGTTAGCTTTAAGAATCATTTTATATTTCAGTTCGTTTTGAAGCCTCATTGAATAAAGAGCACAAGCTCATATGAGAACAACTCCGGCAAAAGTCGTTATTCTTTTATTAAAATAAAACTGACTGAGTCCCTAGGCCATCAGTTAAGAAGGTAGTCCCCCTTCCATCATAATCTTCTTAATTGGCGCTCAACTAGTGGTAGGAACCACCACCCACCACCGCCACCATCACCAACACCGCCCACACAGCGGAAATTTACGAAATTTACGACAGCGGCGCGGGAAAAGTGAAGGGAATTAGTGATCAAACAAACACACATAAACCAGAAAAAATTATGTGAGTGGGAACCGATGCTAAATGCATTTTAAGTCTGCACAGAAACGTAAATTTTTTAAATAAAAAGTACAAAATATAGTAATAAAATAAATTTATAACCAGCAGGTACACTGAAACATGGTCTCGTGTCAATGGGAATAAAAAAATAATATAATTATTCTTCATAACATACGCATACGTTCATTTGTTATTGTTGTTTTTTGTTTCCGTTCGATGTAAGCGCGACATTCGACGCTGCAGTCTTTGTCTTTATTTTTTTTTTTTTTTTGTCTTTGGTCAACTGCTACCCACACAGGCAGCTTTTGCATACCCAAGTGAATTGGACTGCTCATGCAGCCCACATTCTCACGGTATAGAAATAATAAAACGTACTCCACGGACTCAGAGTCTGATAACGAGAATCAAGCTTTCCCTCTAAGATACGTAACCGCGAATCCCCCTGAAATGGCGATCGACCCAGAACAGCTCAAAGCTGTAATACAGGCAATTGTGGCCAATACTTTGGCGGACGAAGCTGCCAGAAATGAACTCGCGCAAAATGAAATGCGTCAGAAAATTCAACTGGCCAGCCAGTTGGCAACAACACATGTCGCGTCCACCTCAGCAGTGGCCCCCGTTATTAGAACATACGAGCCCATAGACATAACTAATAATTCCCCATGTAGCATGACTTTAGATGCCGTTAAATATTTGCCAGAATTCTCGGGATCACAGGAATCGTATGTTTCGTGGCGACAAGCGGCGATTGCTGCGTATCGCATATTCAAAGATTTCAACGGCACCTCTCGCCATTACGAGGCAGTGACAATAATTAGGAACAAAGTTAGGGGCGCGGCCAACACCGTTTTATCCTCGTTTGGCACTGTACTGAATTTCGATGCTATTATAAATCGGCTCGATTTCACTTACAGTGACAAGCGTCCAATGCATGTCATTGAACAGGACATGAGTACTTTAAGACAGGGGAACAACATGACCCTGTTACAATATTATGATGAGGTCGAGAAAAACTCACCCTACTCACAGATAAAGCTCATATGTCCCACCGATGGCTCGGTGGCAAAAATATTGTGCGAAAAGTTCCGAGAGGACGCCTTGCGTATTTTCATCTCGGGACTTAAACGTAACCTCACTGATGTGCTTTTCGCGGCAAAGCCGAAAGACATGCCGTCAGCTTTGGCCTTAGCACAAGAAGTGGAATCTAACCACGAGAGGTACGTTTTTGCAGCCAGTTTTGCAAAAAGTCAAGAAGACAAAGATCGCAAACCTGCTGCAAAAACGCAGGGTCGTCAACTTGACAGGTACGACCACCGTGACCTACAACATTATAACACCAAAAACCCATATTTTAGTAGGCAGCATAAGGCACAGGTGCACGCCGACCCGCAAGGTGCAAACAATTACAAAGGCAACGGCACACCAGAGCCTATGGAGGTCGATCCATCATTTTCTAAATTGCTGCAGCCGACCCAGCCAAATGCCTACCAGAACAGAAGACCAGCCACCTCTGAGCGCACAGGCGCTGTGAGGAAACAACAAAAAATTAACTTCATTATGCAGAATGCGGAAGAAAACACAGGAGCATATGCCGCCGCCGCCTACAAAGCGGCATCGAAAGTAGACGATGATGCCATTGTTAGTTACCCGTTACCCGAGTTACCCGTCATCAGACGACGAGTAGCGGGGGTACCAATGAATTTCCTTTTAGACACCGGCGCGTCAAAAAATTTCATCCGACCTCGCAAAGAGCTAAAGAATATCCGCCCGGTGAACTCCCCTTTCAAAATTCACTCAATCCACGGCACCACCACCGTTACAAAAAAATGCTTCGTCTCAATTTTTGATTTAAAAGCGACCTTTTTCATTCTACCAGACCTTACAACATTCGACGGGATAATCGGGGCCGATCTGTTAACACAGGCCGGTGCATCACTTTGCCTTGCTTCCGCCCAACTCAAGTGGGGTAAGGAAGTTGAGAAGATTTCATTCCATAAATGCACCGACGTCAACTTCACTAACGAGGAGTGCACAGATGCACCACCCTTGGCGAAGAATTCTGGGGGCATTTCTGGGGATGTTAAGGAGCCGAAAAGACGCCTTCGCAGATCCCAACGAGGCCCTGCCATATAACACATCGGTAGTGGCCACGATAAGGACGACTAGTGAAGAGCCCATTTACGCAAAATTATATCCATACCCAATGGGGGCAGCAGATTTCGGCAACAACGAAATCCAAGACCTGCTTAAAAATGGCATAATTCAGAAGTCGGTGTCTCCTTATAACAACCCAATATGGGTGGTTGATAAAAAAGGAACCGACGAGGCCGGCAATCAAAATAGACGATTGGTCATAGACTTTCGTAAACTAAACGAAAGAACTATCCCAGACAAATACCCGATGCCAGATATCTCCATGATACTGGGCAACTTGGGCAAGGCCAAATTCTTTACGACACTGGACCTCAAGTCCGGGTATCACCAGATCGTCTTAGCGGAAAATGACCGCGAAAAAACTTCCTTCTCCGTTAACGGAGGGAAGTACGAATTCAAGAGACTTCCCTTTGGCTTGAGAAATGCTGCCAGCATCTTCCAGAGAGCCATTGATGACATTCTCAGCAAGGCCTATTTCCGATATCTTAAAGGGCGAAAATGAAAGTGTAAGCAGACATAGGTCGCGACACATCCAAGTACAATTCGATGAGGCGCAAAAAAATTCTTTTGAAAAACTGGGGAACATTTTGGCATCCGAAGATGTAATGCTTAGATACCCGGATTACAAGAAGCCATTCCATCTAACGACGGATGCTTCAGCCTACGGTATTGGCGCAGTTCTTTCACAAGAGAACCGTCCTATTACAATGATCTCGAGGACATTGAAGGATAGGGAAATGAACTACGCCACAAACGAAAGGGAATTATTAGCCATCGTTTGGGCGTTGGCCAAGCTGCGACACTATTTATATGCGGTGAAAGATATAACTATCTTCACCGATCATCAGCCATTGTCATTCTCGGTATCAGATTATAACCCTAACGCGAAAATTAAAAGGTGGAAGGGTCGCATCGAGGAAACGGGTGCGAAGGTAGTCTATAAACCGGGAAAAGAAAATTTAGTTGCTGATGCCCTATCTAGGCAGCAAATTAATGCCATAGAAGAACAGGACGCATAATCATGCGTTGCGACCATTCACAGTGAGATTTCCCTCACTCACACCATAGAAACAAAGGATAAGCCCCTAAACTGCTTCCAGAACCAACTAGTTCTTGAAGAGGCCCGCTTTCCGCTGAAACGCTCTTTCGTTCTCTTTAAAGACAAGAAACGACATTCGATCAACTTCACCGATAGGGAGTCATTACTCAATGACCTTGCGGATACAATAGTCCCCAGGGGCGTAAACGCCCTCCATTGCGATTTGCACACGCTAGCAACGGTACAGGACTAATTAGTCTGGAGATTCCCGACTACAAAATTCTGGCACTGCAAAAACCGTGTTACAGACATTTTTGGGGTCGAGGAAAGAAGGGAAATCATATTAGCAGAACACAATAGGGCCCACCGGTCGGCCCAGGAAAATGTGAAACAAGTTCTCACAGAGTACTACTTCCCAAAAATGGCCAATGAAATTGTCCAAAACTGCAAAACATGCGCGAAAGCCAAATATGATAGGCGTCCGAAGAAACAAGAGATTGGTGAGTCACCGATTCCCTCTCATATAGGAGAGATGCTACACATAGACATTTTCTCGACGGATATGAATATATTTTCTCACTTGCATTGACAAATTTTCGAAATTCGCCGTCGTACAGCACGTGCCGTCAAGAACAATTGAGGATTTGAAACCGGCCTTGTTACAGGTCATGAATTTCTTCCCAAAAGCCAAAGTGATTTACTGCGACAACAAACCATCGTTAAAATCGCACACGATCACGGCCATGCTAGACAACCATTTCGGCGTCAGCATCACCAATGCGCCACCCCTTCACAGTGTATCAAACGGGCAAGTGGAGCGTTTTCACAGCACTCTACTGGAGCTTGCCAGGTGCCTAAAAATTGACAAGGGCTTAAGTGATACCGTGGAAATAATCTTGGTAGCCACTACCAGATATAACAAATCAATCCATTCGGTCACCGATAAGAGGCCAGTCGACGTAATACAAGAATACACGGACGGCACACAAGAACGGATTGCTGACAAAATTAAGAGGGCTAAGGACGCGCTAAGGTCTAGGGAGAATGCTTCTCGACAAAACAAAGTCTTCGAAGTGGACGAAAAGGTTTTGGTCAAAGCTAACAGAAGGCTTGGCAATAAACTCACTCCTTTGTGTGAGAAAAAAACCATACAAGCAGACCTGGGGACCACGGTCCTCATTGAAGGGAGGGTGGTCCACAAGGACAACTTAAAATGACTCTCTCGCTTAATTTTAAATTTTTTATTATCACCAGCCATTTGGCAAACTTCCATTTAGTAGACATTAAGTCCGTTGCCAAAGGCGCGATGTTTTAGTTTTAGGATAAAAGTAATTGGTGATGGGATAAACCTCAGCGAACAAGAAAAAGCGACTAAAAAAATACATTTCCACAGTTGCAGAGTTCTCATCCTCCTCTCACTGGCATTGGTGTCAGCGCACATCACCAACTACTCACAGACAAGGTATATCCCCATCATAGATGGAGAGATCCTGGTGTGGGAGGAGCTCGCGTATGTGACCCACTCGGCAAATCTTTCGGAATACATGCGCATAATAGAAGAAACAAGCAGCATGAACGAGATGTTTCCACAGTCTCATATGAATGAATCATATCAATATAGTCAGTCCAAATATCCTAGATCATGCAGACTTAAAATCAGTTTGGCTGAAAGAGCCCACAGATACCCCCATAGGGGATCTTATGTCCGCATCGTCCGTTAAAATACTACAATCCTCCAACATGATACACTTTCTTATTAAATTTCCCAAAATAAAATTATCGTGCAAGAAGGTCACTATTTTCCCGGTCACTTGCAAAGGAGTTATGCTGCAGATAACTGACAACATGGTGGCAAAGTGTGGAGAAGAGGTCCATACAATCAAAGATTGCCCCCCAACACCGGGGGCTACCTTTTGCCAACTATCAACGGAAAGCTCATGCGCCAGGGAACTACACGCAGGCGTCCTAGCGCATTGTGAGTCGCAACCAAGCGACCTACACCCGCTTACCCGCGTGGGTGAGGGAATCATCATCATCAATGACCGGCCAGCCAGGGTCACGGTGGACAACGGAACAGAAGTCTACCTACGCGGCACACATCTCATCACCTTAAACGATCGAGTCGTGATAAACGCCACCACCTTCATAAATCACGACAAGGCCCAAACAAGAGCTCCAGGGGTAGCGAGTTCCCCATCATTGAATATCACCGCCAACAGAGATATTCTGAGTCTCCCCTACCCAGCTGAGTGAACGTAACTTGGAGTTCATCAAAGAGTTCGGGGGAGAAATTGATACTAACCATTCACTTCGCATAATACTCATCGCAGCAGCGATTTGTTGTGCAATGATTTGTATCGGCATCACCTGTCTACGGTTCATCGGAGCGCGTAGATCTGCAATCCAACTAAACGGGATGATCGCTGAGTTAGGACCAACCGAGGACGGCCGGAATCTTGAAGGGGGAGTAGTTAACACAAGCCAACGTACTAGAACAGTTGGCTCAGTGAGCGAAATATGATATAAAAACGTCAAAAGTGCTGACCCGGCATTGGGCCGGAAACTTGTGCGCAGACGGCAATCACAGCATATTTGTGTGGCCGCTGCGATTCTTTTGTTAGCTTTAAGAATCATTTTATATTTCAGTTCGTTTTGAAGCCTCATTGAATAAAGAGCACAAGCTCATATGAGAGCAACTCCGGCAATAGCCGTTATTCTTTTATTAAAATAAAACTGACAGAGTCCCTAGGCCAGCAGTTATGAAGGGTAGTCCCCCTTCCATCATAATCTTCTTAATTTGTACGTACATGCAAAGCGTTGTATCTATCAGTGTGTTGATACGAATATATATGTATTTTTCTGCAAGCGGTGTGAATATACAAGCGGTATTTCATACAAACGGTATAGGCATACAAACGGCGGGCATATAGACAACGTAACGCAACGCAAGAACGAACGAATCGCAACGTAACCGTGCAAAAACAATCACGCAAACGCAACGTAAGCCTGCGAAAATATTTCCGCAACGAAACGTAAACACGTATGCCAATTCGGTATATACAAATACAATTTCGCGATGTTTAATAAGACATAAAATAAAATGAAAATTACAGAACTGAAAGTCTATCAGTTAAAGTTACTGTTGTGGGAACGAGAGTTGCCCACAACTGGATTGCGAGATCAATTAGTTCAACGCTTGATGACCCACGAAAAGTCTGACGAAATCGAGTTTTGTGTTTCTTACGCGAATGAAGATACTGACGAAATGCCGGTGGTAGCACAACTTCAGGCCAAGATGAGCCAACTTCGTGAGATGATGGCAAATTTTATTAGTTCGCAAATTGCTGCGACAAATGCAACGCAAGGTGCACAGGCGGCTGCAGCCAACGTTATACCTGTACCACCGAGTCCAACAGCTGAAATCGTACACACTAGCACGATTACATGACATGCATCGGTCAAGGAATCGGTCTGCTATTATTAGATATGCCCGAACTGGGTTAAAGCACCGAGAGCTACAACAATGCATTGTGACCACAAAATTTGCAACGATGAAACAGATGCGTGACGTCATTGACGAGTATTTTGTCAACCGAGGTAGGCTTCAACTGCCAAAATACGATCCAGTATCGAAGAACGATGAACCGAAATCTAAACAACACGCGTCTGCAACAGCAAACCATAAATTAAAATGCTTTAATTGCGGCGAACCATGTCATTTTTCGAACAAATGCCCCCAACCACCGAAACGACACCGATTTACTACGTGTAATAAAGTACACCCCAACAACGGTAACTGCGTTAAATCCGAAGCGAGTACACGACGCCTTGGGGCAACGAATCAAGATAAGTGTATCTACAAAACCATCATCTTCCAATCGAAACCGTATACTGCGTTTATTGACACAGGTAGCCAATCTAGCATGGTTCGTGAGACTGTAGCACAACAACTCGACGCCAAACGATGCAAGTGTGCAATGCAAATTCATGGTATTTGTGGTGGAGTACGCATTCTAAACGAAGCAATCATCATAGAACAACCTGGCACAAGACCTGCTGGACTCCAGTCAACGCACCAGGAGGCTGCACCGATCCCACCCTTTGGACCTCTCTGGGATTAGACACGCACATTAAAATTAAATTATATACATACATTATTATATACATCATACATACAATATCGACAGTTATTGTAAAGTTTCGCAACAAATTATGTAATCCATTAATTCTCTACCGTTAAGTTTAGTCCTCAAATTTAATGATTGTCCGCGAAGGACAGTTTTAAATTAATACATCCAAAAAAAAAAAAAAAAATATAAGTGATCATCGATAATACTGTCACCGAAGCACTGATGTATATAGCCGAAGACAAAATCGTACAGCAAGATTTTCTTGCTAGTTCTGTTGGTTTAGCCGGAGTTCTATTGCAAAAGGAACATGATCAGTTAAAGCCAGTATCCTATTATAGCCGATCGACGACATACATCGAAATGAAGTTCCACAGCTACGAGCTAGAAGCTTTGGCTGTTGTCGAGTCACTGAAACGTTTCAAGTATTATGTCTATGGGAAACAAATTCGAGTCATCACTGATTGTAATGCGTTAAGAACGACGATGGAAAAACGAGAGCTGATACCCCGAATTGCCAGATGGTGGCTACGCATCCAAGAATTCGATATTGTGATACTGATATTGAGATACTGCATCGCTCAGGAACGCGTATGGAACACGTCGATGCCTTAAGCCCAGCACCATATGAAGATTCGCGTGAAATGGAAGAAGCTGACCTAAAGATATTCAAGACCGTCATTAATGAAGCCGATTGGTTGTTTGCTGTACAATTGCAGGACGAGAAAATAAAACGAATTGCTATCGAAATGATCGCTAAGAAGATCACTGAGAACGATGAGTATGTCCTTGAACTTGGTCGCTTATATCGCAAACATAACAACAAGCACCTTTGGGTTGTACCCAAGCAGTTACGCTATCATATTCTTGTAGAATGTGTAGAAAGTACTGATGACCAAGTGCTGACTACCGAAGAGTTGCAACAGCTTCGTACCGATACTGCAACACGAATTGACGAATATCGAGCAGCAGCTATGAATCGTTACGATGCCAAACACGCCAAGCCGACGGTTTACAGCGAAGGAGATTTAGTTTTTGCCGAAAACGAACCAGGTAGTACAGGCACTTCATGTAAACTCGAGCCTCGTTATAAAGGCCCGTTTATCATCGCAAAGAAACTACCACATGATCGATATTTGGTCGAAGATTTGCCGTATGCCCAACGAACTCAGCGAGACTATAAATCCATGTATGCGTCCGATAAACTCAAGCCGTGGTGCCAGATACCATTAGATGACACCGATGATGAGGACAACCCAGCAGATAAATATCTTAACGATTCGTGCGAGGTCGCTACGATATGTCAGGAAGCCGACTGTAAGCATATGGCAACCTTGCCTGTCAAGTACGGTGGTAACCCGGGAGAACAGATGGTCATGGTAATGTGTGTTCGCTCAGTCGTCGTCGAAGAGCAAGCCGTCGCGCAGCGTCTGTACGCGTGATCATATTTAATTCATTTAATATTTCATATATCTAATTTCATTTAATAAACTTATATTTGCTCAATCTCATTGCCTCACCACTCCTAAAGCCATTCCTCCTTACACTATTTTAATTCGCTAATCCTGAATAGCTAGTTGTATATCGTTGATCAGTTGATCACTACCGTACTAAAAGGACTCTTTATTTTATTGGATCCTACCGACTGCGCCAATCAAATGTTTGCAATACTTATATGTGAAAAAATATAACATTTATTTCACGAAGTGATTACAATATGTGTATTTTTGAAGAACAGCGACCGATTACAATTAGGTCTCAAACTGAACTTAGCTTCATACTCTGATTTGATTGACGTTCAAGCCTCTGTATCGAGCTTTTCTAAACTTTAGGGTTCTGATCGTGAAGAGAGAAAGCTTCTGACTTTAATTGTTTTACGTTTCTCTTGGATTCAAGAGCATTCTCTCTTAGATACAAGTACTTTTAGGTTATAATTTGATACTTTTCTGCAATCTGCAGCTGAGCCTTGCGGCTGCGATCCAGCCTCCTCCTCAACAGTGGCAATCCGGCTTCCCATCAGCACTTCTCGTCGATCATTAAGGAGCCCTTGTTGGCATTGTTGGCAATTTCTTCGGCTAATTCGTCACGCTCCGTTTCAGCAGCACGTGGCGTCCTCTCTGAGCTGGCCAGAGCTTCAATCAGCTGTAATACTTCTGCCTCCAGGGCCTCGACTTTGCGCCCGGCCTTCTTGCTCAAAGCCTGTAGTTCCTCCGTGGCGGCCTTTGCTTCCTCGGCGTCGCGCAGCGCGTTCTTGACTTATGCTTGCAGCTTCTTCACTACGACGGTTCTACTGGCGAAGCTTGAAGTAGATGGTCGAACGATTCCTTCTTTTAACCAGTCATCGACTTGCTTATTAACGGCTTCGGCTTCAACTGAAGGATGTCGACTTGGTTGATGACGAAACGGCTTAATCTTCTAATCTGGCATCACAGGTGACTCTGTTAGCATCGAGGTTGGATGATATTCGTCTATCAGCTTCCGTATCATTCCATATCACATTTCTTTCAGTGCAACCATACACAAGCTGACAACGACGAAATCGTAAACCCATTTGCATCTAGTGTAAATTGCAACTTCGATAGAAAATCGTATCCAAGGAGAGCATCATCAATTTTTTCATCCGCTCCACGATGAAGTTTTGAACAATCTACATATCGTCTATTTGAACGGCTCCAGCGAAAACTACCAGCGGCACCGTGCCCGCCTTGCCCAGGCCACGCAACAAAGAACGACATGGACTTAACACAACATCTTTTACACAGAGTGCTTCACAACCCTAAAATGAGCACCCGTGTCAACCAGGCACGCAACTTCAATACTATTTAGTGTAATGCTCTTCAGACGTTTGGAATCCTTTACCAATTGCACCAATTTCACTGACTGCGCGCAACTTGTTGATATGACCCACAGCACCACGCTTAAAGCACTTCGTTCCAGCATTCCAATCTTTCTTCATGTGTTCAGACGATCCACAATTGAACCAACGAGCCGTCTTTTTACTGTTGTTATAATGCTGCTGTTGACCGCTGCTGTAAATCTGCTTTTTTGTCTTGCTTTCACCTACTAATTCTAAATTTTCATACCGCTCTTTAAGTTCCTCGTATGTATTACAGGTATGCATTATAAATTTGTATTTGATGCTCAGTCCATTCACAACTTGGTTTCAACTTGGCAAATTTCTTCATCTGCAAGACGTATTCATGGAAACTCTCTGTTTGCAATTTTTACTTGTCAGTTTTTTATTTGTCAGTTTCTCGTGTACTTCTGCACTTCCCAAGTTTGAACTCAGTTAAGAGCGCTGTTTTCAATTCTTCATACGAGCCTACCAGCTCCGATTCCAAGAACAACTGTGCCGTCTTTGTCATTTTTGATCGCGCTTGTGCATATTTTTTCCTCTCGTTTAGCCCATATGCATTCAACTCGAAGTTCTCAATCCAATTTTCGACAGGCACCGACTCGCCGTCAAAATCTGCCACAACTTTACCGAAGTCCTCCATTGAGACTTTTGGAGTATTCTGTGCCACTTCATCAGCTTGAATTTTCAAACTCAGCAGTTGAATTATTTGTTGTAATTGTACTTGATTTTCCATCACTTCTTCTTCTTTTCTCTCTTGTGGTTGTCTTCGTGTATTTTTTGTCGCGCCGTTTTTGTTCTTTCACCGTAATTTTTTGCTGTTTCTTTCGTACCTCTCCTTCTTGCAGCTGCTTCTGAACTTGACGCACTTCGCTTTTGTATTGGTTTCACCGTTACTTTCCTTCGAAGCCAAACATATGCAAATAAAATTGTTACTCTTTATTTATTTAAAAAAATAAATTTTATTTTTTATTATTTAACATTAAGTCGGTGATAAACTTTTTCACTTATACTATTACGAGACACTTGGTAGCTTATCTTTAGCTTCGAGCTGTTGACGATCTCGTCCCGATTCAGACTAATCTTCAAATTCTAAGTCCTAATCCAATCAACCTCGGCCAGAAGCTTTTCTTTCGGAAAATTACCGAACTTTCGATAAAAGCTTTATGCTGGAATTATTCCACTGCATTGTGAAATTCAATTATGCTGATCGATGCAGTTTTTGATTGATGCGCAATAAGTCGGCCGTGGTTTGGTCTCCAAGCGGAAGCTGTGTTTACGTTAAGTTTGGGTTGCTTATGTTAGCGGGTAGCTGAGTGCTGGCAAAGGCTATGACAAAAACAAAGGCAAAGGAAATGTCGACGAGATTGAGAATTGAAATTTGTTTATAAATTGTGGAAGGGAGCTATGTTCATGGGTTGGATAACTCTCCCCCTTCTAAAATGACGCGTCCCGCTTCATTATTAATTTCGTTCAAACGTTCATTTAATTCTGTTATAATTCTACATCATTATTTGGTTTTTCTGGTTCTGGCCGTTTTTGTTTGGTTACAAATATATAATATCTGAATTTTATTATTAATATAGTTAAGAAATACAAAATGATTAAAATTAATAATATAAATGAAATTCGTATTTTCCAATTGTAAATTTCAATAAATGGGTTTAAAATATTAATGTTGTCAAGAGAAAGTTCTGAATTGTTGGATTTTATATATTCTGATATTTCTAAGTTTTTAAAGTGGTTGGTAGTTATGTATTCAAGTATTTCGTTGTCTGAATTGGTGTATGAAATATTATTTATTGTAGTTGTGCTGTTAAATGTTATTAAATATGACCCGTTTAAATGAGAATCGTTCACAATATTATTTCCATTTATTAGAATGGCACCTTCTTGAATGATATCTATATTCTTATTTTTTTCTAGAATTTTAGTGCAAATTGATTTTTCTCCATTTAGTAAGCGGGTAAAACAAGTCTTATCTTTACTTATAATACAATAGTTGTTAAAAAGTTCGTTCTTAAAATTAGATATTTCATAAAAGGTATTTTCGCATTTTGCGACCTGATTACTTATAAGTAATTATCCATCATTATGTGATATGGATCTGGCATAGTAAATTTCCCATCTGTTTGTTATAACGGGGTATTTTATATAAATTATTAAGAGTTCTTTATGCAATACAATTTTGAATATGGCGATGTCCATTAAGTCTGCAATAAGTACAGGCTGTTGTTCGTGATCTAATATTTCATTAATGTCTTCATTATTTAAAATTTTTGTGTTGAATAAATCAATTTTGGCCAGTGTGATAGTATCAATAATGTTTTGTAAGTCAAATGTTAATAAACGTAAACGATGTTTTCGTAATGGCAATTCTTGATCGATAAAAATGTTTTTAAAATGATCGGAAAGTGATTTTATCTCTTTAAACAATTTGGAATTAATAATAAATTGTTGGTTATTGTTTTCAATTAAATCATTTATTTTATTCTGTATTTTAATGAAATCATCGTGATCCGGAGTTCCAGCTAACCATTTCCAAACGGTGCCTAACTCATTTATTCCCCTTTTTGATCTAGTTGATATCAATTGTGACAAAATTAATTCTATTATCTGTATTTCGTAAGTAATTTCCCATTGTGTCCGTATATTTTTATCTTTTCTTACATATCCTGATTCTAGATCGATTATTTCTTTATAAAAACTTAAGTTAGTTACGTGGAAAAAGTCAGCATATGATTCATAGGTAAGGACATCCTTTTTGTCCTTGAACAGGAAGAATTCGTGATTGGAGCAATCAATTATTTCTGAAGTGGTTATCATTACGAATGTTATTAGAAGTAATAAGAAATGCATTTTCTGTAATTTAATAAAAAAAAATATGGTATTTGTTAAAACTTAAGGTTGTCTTTGTGAATAGTCCTGTTTCTATTATTGATTATAACTTTGTTAGGTAAGTTTTCCTTAACAACCTGTTTTCTGTATCTAGTTTTTAGCTTATTTCTTTCTCCGTGTTTCTTCTCATAAACAACTTGACCTACATGATATTCTTTTTCTTTACGACCTTCATAGTGTGTTACTAACATTTTTTATTGTGTGTTCTTTAGAATTCTTGAAATGTTTTCGTGATCAACTTTATTATATAGAATATCAAAAGGTTTTTGGTTTGTTGTTTTTTCTAATTCACTAATTCTATTTATTATGGTTTCAAAAGGAATCGTTCAGTAATTCCTCTGAACTTAACCTAATGTGTGATAAAGATAAATGAGACCAAGTGGTATCTTAATTATAAAGTACAAAAGAAAATGTAATATGTTATGTTATCCTCCGGGTAAGGAGATCGCTGGGGTGTACCCTCTTCAGTCTTCGGAGGGAGATGGGATCAGCTAGGATAGTTGCTAGTCGGTTCGGGTGGGCCATAAGCCTGTCGGCATAACGGCTGCTGTGGAAATTAATCTGATCCCCAAGAAGGGTAATTTTCAGATCTCTTTCGATGACTATGTAGAATGAATGCTTTGATTGAATTCTTTTGCGGCTCTAATAATTATTTCAGAATAGTCAGTGAGATTAAATTCTTCCTTTATACAACGAGCTAATTCTGTTAATGTTGAATGTGCCCTTTCTACTTGTCCGTTCGAGGTACTGTGTCTGGGGTCGGCGAAATGTAGAGTTAAACCACATCTTTGTGCAAGGGATTTAAATTGAGCAGAGGTGAAGCTCGGTTCATTATCAGTCATAATTACTTTGGCTTGGGGAAAATGTTGGAGTAATTCCATTACTTTATTCTCGATGTTTAGTTTATTTTGAATTTCTTTTACAACCAGGAATTTTGAATATGCGTCAATACAGGTTAAGAAAATAAGACTTTGCGCGTAATAAATGTCGATGTGTAAATTCTCTCCTTCTTTAGTTGGAATTGGTGCTCCCCAATAGGGATTTTAATAGGATGCCGGTTGTATTTATTTTCGTTGCAAATTTTTTATATATTCCTATAATTTGATATATAAATTTGGCCAATAAAATAATCTATTGATTTGTTTATAATTTTCGTCTAGTCCTCTGTGAGCACGGCTATGTGTTTCTTCTATTATGATAGCCTTATCTTCATTATTTTCCACGTCTTGTAGAAATATTTTAGTATAAAGAAATTTGTTGGTAAAGTTATTTTTTAATGGTAATTGAATATGATAAAGATCTTCTAAAGAGATCTTCTAGATACTCCCTTAATATTTCTATTAAGTTTTCTGGCGTATCATATTCAATTATATGTCTAGTCTTATCAAAAACCTTCAATGACTCATGTATTGTATACCTCCCCTTTGTTAATAACAGTTGTTGTTGAAACTGATTTAACGGTTTTCGGGTCTCTTGTATTACATTTTCAAAACTACTTTCGGCAGAATGCTGTGTATTTTGATCTGAGTTTGATTGTTCTAAGTCGCTGTTAGTAATATTATTTATTTTTATTCTAGATAATGCGTCGGCTACGACATTAGTTGTTCCGGGTTTATATATTATTTTCGGGGTGAAACTTTCTATAAAGAAGTACCATCTTTTCATTTCTACGTTCGGGTTTTTATCTGAGATTGTGAAAGATAAAGATTGATGGTCTGTTTGTATTTCTATACCAATTACACCATATAAGTAATTCCTGAGATTTTTAAGAGCCCAAACTATTGCCAACAATTCTTTTTTATTTGTGGCATAAAGTTGTTCGGTTTTATTTAAAGTTTTGGATATGAAAGTAATTGGTTTATTATACTGTGATAAAACTGCTCCGATAGCTACATCTGATGCGTCTGTCCTTAAAGTGAATTTTTTGTTATAATCTGGTTGAACTAATTCCACTTGTGCTATTAAATTATCTTTAAGTTCTTTAAAAGCTTTAACAGCTGGGTCGTCTAACTGTATTGTAATTTTTGTAGACATTCTCCTAGAAATTTTTCCATTATCTCCTCCTAGGTATTTGGTTAAAGGTTTGGCAATTTTTGCATAATTTCGGACAATCGAAATCGGATACTTCATAATTGTGGAGATTTTCTCAGGATCTGTTTTAATTACATTGTGAGATACTATATAACCTAGAAATGCTGTTTCTAATTTAAAGAATTTAGATTTTTCTAGAGAAATTTTCATATTTGCTTGTTGTAAAATATTAATTATTTGAATTAAATCAGTATAATGTTGTTCAATTGTATTAGAAAAGATTATTATATCATCCATATAAACATGACAAGTTTTTCCGACTTGTTCTCTCAATATGTCGTCCATAGCTCTTTGAAATGTTCTAGGGGCTTTTGTTAACCAAAATGGCATTCGTAAGAATTCAAATTTTCCGTTATTTATAGAGAAAAAAAGCTGTTTTTTCAATATCTGAATTTTTCATTAAAATTTGGTGGAATCCTGATTCCAGATCAATTGTTGAGAAATATTTTGACTTCCCCAAATTAGATAATATTACAGACGGATCTTGCATCGGGTATCTGTCAGGTATTGTGCTTTCATTTAATTTTTTATAGTCAATAACTAGTCGATGTTTTGGAGATCCATCTTCGTTTTGACCTTTTTTGGGCACTACTAAGACTGGTGAATTGTAGGGGCTTCTACTTGGTCTTATAATTTGTTCTTTTAGCATTCTATCGATTTCATTATTAACGAAATCTGAGACCGACATGGCATAAGGATATTGTTTGCTATAAATTGCTCTGTCATTGACTGTATTTATTTCTCCTCGAATATCGGTACGAAAAGGAATTTGCGTATTTATTTTAAAATGCTCCTTTTCAATTTTATTCATAACTTTATTTTAAAATCTTTTATTTTATTTGAAATTATATTTAGGTTATGAATTTTTTCTTTGTCGGAAAACTCAACGACTGCGTGCTCGGTATTTGTGGATTCCAAGCTATTTGATTTAAGACTGACGGAATTAACATCGTCGTCTTGTTCAGGATTTTTCAATCCCAAACTGATATATTGTTTATTAGCGGATAAATCTACGCTGGAGTGCTCAGGACTTTCAGATCCCGAACTATTAGTTCTATTAATGACGGATAATTCAACGTCGTTGTGCTCAGGATTCATTGATCCCAAGCTATATAAACTGCCTTCAGCAATTACCGTTTCGGTTTTATATACCATTTGCTTATCTAAATATTTTTTAATAATATATTCTTTTAATGGAAGAATATTTTTTTCCTCAATTAAACACAAATCGTTGTGTATTGATAATTCCCTTTTATTCTCATAAATACCGTTTTTTATATAGCACGCGGTGGCTCCTGTGTCTATTAATATTTTGAATTGTCTTTTAGTTTTTCTGTCTACCCTTGTTATATGAGGCATCCCTCTGTAAGGTGCTGACTGTTCCCGTTGATTCCCGTTTTATCAGGGGGTGTGTTTCGGACTGATTTACATGACCTGCGCTTGTGTTGTGTTTTTGCGCTGGGTATTGGTTATAATTATTTCTTTGGAAATTATTATTAAAATTGTGTCGGCTTTTATTATAATTCCACTGGTTGTTATTATTCCTAGGATGATTATAATTTTTATACGGACGATTTTGAACTCTTATGGAGCCGTCTACTTCCATAGGTTCTGGTGGTGGTTGAACTTTGGAATTATTATTAAAATTGCAATTGTTATTCGCTCCGAAGTTCCCGTTTTGCGGCCAATTATTATTTATCCTATTTGGTGTATTATTAATCTGTCTAGAGGCAAATCTAAGGTTGTTTCCTTGATTTTTATTTTCATTCCTAAATCCATTATACCTATATTTGCAAATTGAGCTCTAAAATTGTTAGACTCTAATTCCTGACACTTTGCCAAAGCATTTGGCAAGTCTGGTGGGTTAAGAGAGAAGAGTGTTTCTGAGATTGAACCGTTTAATCCAAAAATAAAAATTTTTAGAGCGTTGCTCCTAATTGTTTTATTTGTTTCCTTGGTTATAAGGCTGTCCTTTCCATAAGTCATTATATGGTAGTTTTATTTATGAGTAACGTCATTTTCTTGTTTACTTCGTTGTAGAATTCTGTAATGATCATGCGTCCCTGTCTTAAGATGCTTAATTCCGATTCGAGTATATGGATTGGTCTTTCATCGTTATAAATAAAATCCAATCTGGAAAGAATTGCTTGAAAGTTTAAAACGGTACCATGGTTGGTTAGAGCATCGTGTGCTGCTCCCATGATTTTATTACGTAAAATTGTTAAAGCGATAAAATATTGTTCACTTTCAATTTTATATAGACTCATTGCGGTTTCCGCAGCTTCTCTCCAGCCTACATATTGGGTTATTTCACCTGTGAACTTTGGTAAGGATTAAATTACCTCTAATGTAGTTTCGCATTTTATGGTTCGGTCAATTGTTTGGATTTTATAGTCTTCTACCTCATTTTTGTTAACTGCTCTTCTAACCCTTCAAGCTTTTTGGTTACTTCACTCAACTGTACATTTATTAATCGGTTTATTAATTCCATTGTCAGATTGCTGGCGCTGGATATCCCGCCCGCAGAAAGAGTTGATACTGAACCTCCGGTTGCCATTGTTAAATTTAAATTATCAAAACTATTTATCAAATCTTCCAGATTGTTTTTAAATTAAATTGATATTGTAATATTTAATTTTAATGTAGTATTCTCTGTATCTTAATCTCAATTTTTTTAATTTTTATTTAGAGACTTAGTGTTGTTTTTATCTGCTCACGATACTTTCCGTGGGAGTTCTTCTTTCAGCGTAGTTGGTGGAGGGTAGGGGTCTTCCTTCGATTGGTTGGTCTTTTTCTAATTCTTTGTTGGAGTCTTCCTTCAATTGGGTCGTCTTGATTATTATTTATTGGGGTCTTCCTTCTTTTTTTTATTTTTAACTTATTATCGTTAATATTTACTTAGAACTTTTAAATACGCCGCCCCACGTTGGGCGCCAATTAAAATTGTTACTCTTTATTTATTTAAAAAAATAAATTTTATTTTTTATTATTTAACATAAATAAAAAAAAATACGAGACACTTGGTAGCTTATCTTTAGCTTCGAGCTGTTGACGATCTCGTCCCGATTCAGACTGATCTTCAAATTCTAAGTCCTAATCCAATCAACCTCGGCCAGAAGCTTTTCTTTCGGAAAATTACCGAACTTTCGATAAAAGCTTTATGCTGGAATTATTCCACTGCATTGTGAAATTCAATTATGCTGATCGATGCAGTTTTTGATTGATGCGCAATAAGTCGGCCGTGGTTTGGTCTCCAAGCGGAAGCTGTGTTTACGTTAAGTTTGGGTTGCTTATGTTAGCGGGTAGCTGAGTGCTGGCAAAGGCAATGACAAAAACAAAGGCAAAGGAAATGCCGACGAGATTGAGAATTGAAATTTGTTTATAAACTGTGGAAGGGAGCTATGTTCATGGGTTGGATAACTTGCACATTAATTTTCAGTTTTTGACGCAATTTCACAATAAGACGAGTTATTTACACAGTTTCACCTTAATTCGGCGGTTGAGCCCCCAAATGTAATTTTAGTCTAATTTTTTTTTATTATATCAAAGTTAAGTTTAAGAGTATTTACAAATGTGTAATATTTAACCGACTGAATTGCTCGCAACACTACTTCTACTTTCAAGGACCACGCTTTTCCACAACTCTTTACTTATTCGCGTTCTTTTCGACTTTTCTTTTTCAACTTCTTCTACTTCTTGGCGACTTCTTCTTCGATAATTCCAGCCAACTGCTCTCCTGATGCTATCGATAGTTTCCTGCAGTGCTGCCACCTGTGCTATCGCGCTGCCATCACTATCATTGTTTACATACATTTGGAGATTTTTCATCTATGAATGTAGCAAAATAGTGTGCACCTCCCAAGGAAACAGTTTGCATAGGTCCACATATATCGGTATGCACCAATTCCAGTACTTCTGTTGCCCGACTTCCACTTGCTTTCGGAAACTGCTTCACGCATATTTTACGTGAAACATTGAAAATCGGGGCAAGTGTGGAAATCAATTTGCTCTGCTTCGGAGCCCCATTTGAGCTGGCCGGAAGCTAGGCAGAGCGACGCGCTGGTCTGTTTTAGCAGGTCTAGGCCAACGATCGCGTCGAAGGAGGTCAGATCTGGTAATATAAAGGAAATAGCTGTTAGGTTAACAATAGACACGAAACATATTTTTGTGATTGTGGTCACCCATGAATCGAATGGCAAATGGGGTCTCTACCGGGCGGACACCTTTCAACTCCTAAAATGGTCGGATGAACTTTTTTAACGCGCCCGTATCAACCAAGAGTTTCATGTCGATCCCTGCTACTCTTCGTCTGATAACGGATAGCAGGGCTCTTCCCCTAAAAAATTAATCGCATCCGAGTCATACTCTAGTGTGGCATCATCGTCGACCCTTCCAGCTGCACTAGATGCTGCGGCGGCATAAGTCGTGTCCGAACTATACGAGGCCTGAGCAAAATGGTTGACTCCTTGCCTTTTAGGAGGGGCCGAGCGGCCAGACGCGGCCGGCTTCGATTTCGGAAACATCGGGGCTTGGGATGGTTGAATTTTGTACAATGACGGGCCAACGTCTATAGCCTCCGATGGGCTTCCTCGAGCCACCCTACCTATTCGTTGAGCAGAGTGCCCTTTTGCTGCCTAGTAAAGTGTGGGTTCTTCCCGGCACTTCCTTGCAAGCTGGCTTGTGGAGGGGCCTGCTGGTGCTCCTGTACCTTGGGATATTGTTTACAGTCCTTATCTTCTTGGCTTCTTGCAAACGAAATTGCGAATGTGTATCGTTGGTTGGATTCCACTTCCTGTGCCATGGCGAGCGCTGATGGCATATCTTTCGGCTTTGTGCAAATAGCACATCCGTGAGGTTACGCCTAAGTCCTGAGATAAATACGCGCAAGGCGTCATCCCGGAAGTTATCGCATACACGCTTCGTATGACAGTCATCTTGTTGGTGAGCAAGGTGAGTTTTTTCTCAATCTCATCATAATACTGAAGTAGCGTGAGGTTTCACTGTCTAAGGGTGCCTAGCTCTTGCTCGATAACGTGTACCGGGCGTTTGTCTCACGTAAAATCGAGCAGATTTATAATCGCCTCGAAATTCAGCACAGTTCCAAAAGATGATAAAACCGCATCAGCCTTTGATTTTGAATTCCGCCGATTATGACTACCGCCTTATAGTGGCGAGAACTGCCTTGGTAATTCCTAA
This sequence comes from Drosophila mauritiana, assembly GCF_004382145.1. Lineage (NCBI taxonomy): Eukaryota > Metazoa > Arthropoda > Insecta > Diptera > Drosophilidae > Drosophila > Drosophila mauritiana. The sequence continues at coordinate 66,835 of NW_022881572.1, forward strand.
ACATAAAGTATGCGGCTATTGCTGCCTGTCGCCAGGCGACATATGTCTCCTGTGTCCCCATCATCATTGCACTGGACTTTACCCTCAATTTTTACCGGGTGGTAAACCTTGATCGGAGGCTCTGTTACCTGAGTGGAGTTGACTCGGTTGGACAGCTCTTCAGTAGTTAGGCGCAGTTCTGTTTCTCTGCGATGGCTTTCTGTTATGTGTTCCGGCAGTGCCTGAATAACGGTTTTTATTTGTTCCGCTTCAAAAGGCATTTTATTGGTTGTGGATGTGTTAACATAAGCACTTCTCAGTGCCGAATTTTTCATTTTCGCTGGCGTATTGTTTCGAATTCCTATACTGTCTAATTGAATTGCTCATGTGGAGTCGATCATATAAACACTCAAAACGTCTTGATCATAGAAGTGTGGAGTGGTACACAAAACAACAATCTTCCACCATTTGCCTTCCTATAAAGTACACCATTTCTCATTTCAAAAATTGTATCTTCCGTGTTCTCTAACTTTTTCCTAATATCTTTCAATTTTTCATCTTTTGCTTGACAAATAATTAAATTATCTTCAAAACTATTAGTTTCTATCACTAATATGTTCGTATTTCTGCTCAATGCATCCACAACTGCATATGCTTTCCTGCTTTATGAAATAACTCAAAATCGTACTCTAATAGTTATAATGCCCACCTCGCAATCTTAGGGTTTAATTCTACTAACAATTTTAAATCTCTTTTCCTGTACATAGATTCTAAATCTTCTTAATGAATACAGGATGGCCAATGTCTCAAGTTCAAAACTATGATATTTGGCCTCATCCTTTGTTGTGGCTTTCGAGTAATAAAATATAGGGTGCCATTTCATATCCTCTTTCTTTTGCAATAACACTGCACCAAAGCCTTGTGCACTAGCATCTGTATGTAACTCTATTTCATCCTTATAACTATATAACCCTAACACTGGAGCTTCCACTAACTTTTTCTTAAGTGTCTCAAAACATTCTAACTCTTTTTCTTCAAACGAAAATTCTTTGTCTTTCTTCAATAAGTCATATAATGGTTTTGCAATCGTTGAAAAACCCTTTATGAATCTTCTAAAATATGAACACAATCCTAAAAAGCTTCTGACATCATGCACCTTATCTGGTACTGGAAAATCTCTAATTGCTTCTATTCCCTTGTCATTGGCCTGTATTCCCTTACTTGTTATTAAAAATCATAAATATTGTACACTCGATTGCAGAAACTCACATCTATCCATTCTCAGCTCTAATTTGTTCCTCGTCAACCTGTCAAAAACTTCCCTAAGTACTTCCATATGTTCCTTAATTCCTTTGCTAGCTATCATAATGTCATCCATATATATAATAACTTTATCCTGCCTTATCATATCCTCGAAAATTCTATTAATAAATCTCTGAAAGACCGCCGGTGCATTTTTCAGCCCCATTGGCATCCTCAAAAATGCAAACTGTCCTAAAGGCGTCATAAAAGATGTATATTTCATCGATTCCTTATTAACAAAAACATGAAAGTAGCCATGTTTAAGATCTAACTTCGAGACTATCGTTTTATTTACTAATCTATCCAACAAATCATCAATCAATGGTAAAGGATAATTATCTTTGACAATTGTTTTGTTAAGTTTTCTGTAATCAACACATAATCTTAGGTCTCCTGTTTTCTTTTTCACTAACACTATCGGAGATGCATACTCCGTTTAATAATTCCGTTTTTTAGATACTTATCTAAGATAATCTGCAGCTTTTCTTTTTCAGTATATGCTAATCTTCTAGGAGAACAACTTAACGGTTTCGGGTCATATAATCTTAATTGTATTTCACACCGAATCTCCGGTTCATTCCGTCTTTCTTTATTAACATAACAGTTTTCTACCAACTCAATAAATTGACATTTCATATTATGATCCACCTGATCACCTATTTTGTAATCAATTGAGTCATGTATTACATTAATTTCAAGCATTTCCTTCTCCGCTGTGCTTATTTCAGCATTAACAGCTTTCTCTAATTTATTTTTAACCTTGTCACTAATCATTTGACTTTTACTACTACCTTGACTAACACTATCGCTAACTGTTTTACTATTGTTGTACATATTTGTTTCTTCTAACATTTTATCGCTTTTCTTGTTACATCGATTTTCAATTTTATCCACTGTAATCATTTACAAGGTGTCCAGATTCAAGCATAAGTTGCATGCTTCCATAAAGTCTCTTCCCAATACTACATCATGACTCATAGACTCGTTTGCCACTATTATTAAATTAAAGTGTATTTTATTCAAATTTTTCATAACGTAACACAATATTTTTCCATATGTTTTCAAGGAACTTTTGTTTAATGCGTAAAATGAACTTAAAACTGGTACTTCAATAACATCTTTAGGTACTTTACTAATTTTTATGAACGAAATGGGGCTTCCCGTGTCTATGAGGCATGCTGTAATAAATTTTGATTTAGAATTGTTCATAAAATTAATTTCAAAATATCTTACGTAATTGTATTCATCCCCATTCTTGCTTTTCAGGCACTTTGCTGCAAAGTGCCCCATCTCACCACAGGTATAGCATGACCCTTTTTCGCGCTTTGGCTTCCTGCACTCTTTGGCCCAGTGTCCCTTCGAATTGCAATTGAAACAACGCAAGAGTGTGCTGTTATTATTGTTCACCGATGCCACCTTTTTGTCTGCTTCATCCATTTTCGGTAGTTTCACTTCCGCAAATGCCCGCTTTATGTGCTGGATATCTTCAAAGCATTAGATACGGGCTTGGTTACGTAGCATTTGATTCGGAATACCTTCAATGAGGAGCGCCACCAATTCTTCATCATCAATTTTTATTCCATGTGCAAGCATCACCTTATCGTCTGCATAAGCAACAAAGCTTTCGCCCGCTGTCCATTTTCGTTCCTCAAATTTTCGCCGTGCTTCTAACTTCGACTTCCTCTCACCAAACATTGATATAAGCTCAGCCGCCAACTGCTCTGTTGGTAGCAATACACGTTCTGGATCTGCATGCAACCACATGTATGCTTTTCCTTTTATCTTACTGGCGATCAACATCTTTATATACGGTTCATGTATTCCATAAACGCTGGCCGTATTTTTCACCTGTAGGATCCATTTGCGTGCAAGTTATCCAACCCATGAACATAGCTCCCTTCCACAATTTATAAACAAATTCCAATTCTCAATCTCGTCGGAATTGCCCTTGTCTTTGTTTTTGTCATTGCTTTGCCAGCACTCAGCTACCCGCTAACATAAGCAACCCAAACTTAACGTAAACACAGCTTCCGCTTGGAGACCAAGCCACGGCCGGCTTATTGCGTATCAATCAAAAACTGCATCGATCAGCATAATTGAATTTCACAATGCAGTGGAATAATTCCAGCATAAAGCTTTTATCGAAAGTTCGGTAATTTTCCGAAAGAAAAGCTTCTGGCCGAGGTTGATTGGATTAGGACTTAGAATTTGAAGATTAGTCTGAATCGGGACGAGATCGTCAACAGCTCGAAGCTAAAGATAAGCTACCAAGTGTCTCGTAATAGTATAAGTGAAAAAGTTTATCACCAAATAAATGTTAAATAATAAAAAATAAAATTTATTTTGTTAAATAAATAAAGAGTAACAATTTTATTTGGCGCCCAACGTGGGGCGGCGTATTCAAAAGTTCTAAATAAATATTAACGATAATAAGTTAAAAATAAAACGGAACTCGCGCCGCCAACAATCCATATTTTTAGTGGAAAAATTAAAACATCCACAACAATACAACGACGCCTAACTAATGTGAAAGTGATCGTGAAAAAAAACTTAATTGGAAATCAATAAATGCAATAATCCAATTAAGAATTTAACATAAAAAGGTGGACTGAATACTTAATACAAATTACGAGAACATAAAAATAATAAACATAACATAAACATAACATAATAATAAAAATTCAGAACTCAACTACGAAACCAAAGAAATTCAAACAAATTCAATTTCAAAATTCAAATTCAAAAATAAAAAGGCTATATAAAAAATTGAAGGAAGACCCCAATAAATAATTATCAAGACGACCCAATTGAAGGAAGACTCCAAAAAAGAATTATTAAGAACAACCAATTGAAGGAAGACACCAAAAAAGAATTATTAAGAACAACCAATTGAAGGAATACCCCTACCCTCCACCAACTACGCTGAAGGAAGAACTCCCACGGAAAGTATCGTGAGCAGATAAAAACAACACTAAGTCTTTAAATAAAATTTAAAAAAATTAAGATTAAGATACAGAGAATACTACTTTGAAATTAAATATAACAATATCAATTTAATTTAAAACAATCTGGAAGATTTGATAAATAGTTTTGATAATTTAAATTTAACAATGGCAACCGGAGGTTCAGTATCAACCCTTTCTGCGGGCGGGATATCCAGCGCCAGTAATCTGACAATGGAATTAATAAACAGATTAATAAATGTACAGTTGAGTGAAGTAACCAGAAAACTTGAAGGGTTAGAAGAGCAGTTAGCCGCTAAGTAAAATGAGGTAGAAGACTATAAAATCCAAACAATAGACCGAACCATAAAATGCGAAACTACATTAGAAGTAATTAAATCCTTACCAAAGTTCACAGGAGAAATAACCCAATATATAGGCTGGAGAGAAGCGGCGGAAACCGCAATGAGTCTATATAAAATTGAAAGTGAACAATATTTTATCGCTTTAACAATTTTACGTAATAAAATCATGGGAGCAGCACATGATGCTCTAACCAACCATGGTACCGTTTTAAACTTTCAAGCGATTCTTTCTAGATTGGATTTTATCTATAGCGATAAAAGACCAATCCATATACTCGAATCAGAATTAAGCATCTTAAGACAGGGACGCATGACCATTACCGAATTCTACAACGAAGTAAATAAGAAAATGACGTTACTTATAAATAAAACTATAATGACTTATGGAAAGGACAGCCTAATAACCAAGGAAACAAATAAAACAATTAGGAGCAACGCGCTAAGAATTTTATTTCTGGATTAAACGGTTCAATCTCAGAAACACTCTTCTCTCTCAACCCACCAGATTTGCAAAATGCTTTGGCAAAGTGTCAGGAATTAGAGTCTAACAACTTTAGAGCTCAATTTGCAAATAGGTATAATGGATTTAGGAGTGAAAACAAAAATCAAGGAAACAACCTTAGATTTGCCTCTAGACAGATTAATAATACACCAAATAGGATAAATAATAATTGGCCGCAAAACGGGAACTTCGGAGCGAATAACAATTGGAATTTTAATAATAATTCCAAAGCTCAACCACCACCACACCACAACTTCGGAACGAATAACAATTGGAATTTTAATAATAATTCCAAAGTTCAACCACCACCAGAACCTATGGAAGTAGACGACTCCATAAGAGTTCAAAATCGTCCGTTTAAAAATTATAATCATCCTAGGAATAATAACAACCAGTGGAGTTATAATAATAACCGACGCAATTTTAATAATAATTTTCAAAGAAATAATTATAATCAATACCCAGCGCAAAAACACAACACAAGCGCAGGCCTTGTAAATCAGTCCGAAACAAACCCCCCGATAAAACGGGAATCAACGGGAACAGTCAACCAGCCAGCTCATAAAACAATGAGAGTAAATAATATCAACGAGACCCATTTTTTAGATCAGCACCTTACAGAGGGATGCCTCATATCACAAGGGTAGACAGAAAAACTAAAAGACAGTTCAAAATATTAATAGACACAGGAGCCACCGCGTGTTATATAAAAAAGGGTATTTATGAGAATAAAAGGGAATTATCAATACACAAAAGAGTATCTACAGTTCATGGATATTCAATCATAAAATATTATCATTTGATAAATATATTTGGGGAACAACATTTATTCTATGAAATTGAGGGTTTAGAATCTGATCTATTAATTGGATTCAATTTGTTAAGAAAGATTGGAGCTAAATTAGATATCGAGAAAGGAATCATGGAGTATAAGGGAAATAAAGAGAAACTCCAATATTTTGACGAGGATAAAAACGATTTGTGTTTAATTGAGGAAAAAAATATTCTTCCATTAAAAGAATATATAATTAAAAAATATTTAGATGAGCAAAAGATATATAAAACCGAAACAGTAATTGCTGAAGGCAGTTTATATAGCTTGGGATCAATGAATCCTGAGCACGCCAGCGTAGATTTATCCGCTAATAAACAATATATCAGTTTGGGATTAAAAAATCCTGAACAAGCCGACGATGTTAATTCCGTCAGTCTTAAATCAAATAGCTTGGAATCCACAAATACCGAGCACGCAGTCGTTGAGTTTTCCGACAAAGAAAAAATTCATAACCTACATATTATTTCAAATCAAATAAAAGAATTTGAAAATAAAGTTATGAATAAAATTGAAAAGGAGCATTCTAAAATAAATACGCAAATTCCTTTTCGTACCGATATTCGAGGAGAAATAAATACAGTCAATGACAGAGCAATTTATAGCAAACAATATCCTTATGCCATGTCGGTCTCAGATTTCGTTAATAATGAAATCGATAGAATGTTAAAAGAACAAATTATAAGACCAAGTAGAAGCCCCTACAATTCACCAGTTTTAGTAGTGCCTTAAAAAGGTCAAAACGAAGATGGATCTCCAAAACATCGATTAGTTATTGACTATAAAAAATTAAATGAAAGCACAATACCTGACAGATATCCGATGCAAGATCCGTCTGTAATATTATCTAACTTAGGGAAGTCAAAATATTTCTCAACCATTGATCTGGAATCAGGATTCCACCAAATTTTAATGAAAAATTCAGATATTGAAAAAACAGCATTCTCTATATATAACGGAAAATTTGAATTCTTACGTATGCCATTTGGGTTAACAAACGCCCCTAGAATATTTCAAAGAGCAATGGATGACATATTGAGAGAACAAGTCGGAAAAACTTGTCATGTTTATATGGATGATATAATAATATTTTCTAATACAATTGAACAACATTACACAGATTTAATTCAAATAATAAATATTTTACAACAAGCAAATATGAAAATTTCTCTAGAAAAATCGAAATTCTTTAAATTAGAAACAGCATTTCTAGGTTATATAGTATCTCACAATGTAATTAAAACAGATCCTGAGAAAATCTCCACAATTATGAAGTATCCGATTCCACAAAACATTAGAGAACTTCGAAGTTTTCTAGGCCTCACCGGCTATTACCGTAAATTTGTCCGAAATTATGCAAAAATTGCAAAACCTTTAACCAAATACCTAGGAGGAGATAATGGAAAAATTTCTAGGAGAATGTCTACAAAAATTACAATACAGTTAGACGACCCAGCTGTTAAAGCCTTTAAAGAACTTAAAGATAATCTAATAGCACAAGTGGAATTAGTTCAACCAGATTATAACAAAAAATTCACTTTAACGACAGACGCATCAGATGTAGCTATCGGAGCAGTTTTATCACAATATAATAAACCAATTACTTTCATATCCAAAACTTTAAATAAAACCGAACAACTTTATGCCACAAATAAAAAAGAATTGTTGGCAATAGTTTGCGTTCTTAAAAATCTCAGGAATTACTTATATGGTGTAATTGGTATAGAAATACAAACAGACCATCAATCTTTATCTTTCACAATCTCAGATAAAAACCCGAACGTAGAAATGAAAAGATGGTACTCCTTTATATGATAGAAAGTTTCACCCCGAAAATAATATATAAACCCGGAACAACTAATGTCGTAGCCGACGCATTATCTCGAATAAAAATAAATAATATTACTAACAGCGACATAGAACAATCCAACTCAGATCAAAATACACAGCATTCTGCCGAAAGTAGTTTTGAAAATGTAATACAAGAGACCCGAAAACCGTTAAATCAGTTTCAACAACAACTGTTATTAACAAAGGGAAGGTATACAATACATGAGTCATTGAAGGTTTTTGATAAGACTAGACATATAATTGAATATGATACGCCAGAAAACTTAATAGAAATATTAAGGGAATATCTAAAACCAAACATAACGGTAGGAATTCATTGCACTTTAGAAGATCTTTATCATATTCAATTACCATTAAAAAATAACTTTAACAACAAATTTCTTTATACTAAAATATTTCTACAAGACGTGGAAAATAACGAAGATAAGGCTATCATAATAGAAGAAACACATAGTCGTGCTCACAGAGGATTAGACGAAAATTATAAACAAATTAATAGATTATTTTATTGGCCAAATTTATATATCAAATTAAAGGAATACATAAAAAATTGTACAATTTGCAACGAAAATAAATACAACCGGCATCCTATTAAAATCCCTATTGGAGAAGGGAGGGAAGGAAGGAAGGGCTCCTATTCCAACTAAAGAAGGAGAGAATTTACACATCGACATTTTTTACGCGCAAAGTCTTATTTTCTTAACCTGTATTGACGCATATTCAAAATTCCTGGTTGTAAAAGAAATTCAAAATAAACTAAACATCGAGAATAAAGTAATGGAATTACTCCAACATTTTCCCCACGCCAAAGTAATTATGACAGATAATGAACCGAGCTTCACCTCTGCTCAATTTAAATCCTTTGCACAAAGATGTGGTTTAACTCTACATTTCGCCGACCCCAGACACAGTACCTCGAACGGACAAGTAGAAAGGGCACATTCAACATTAACAGAATTAGCTCGTTGTATAAAAGAAGAATTTAATCTCACTGACTATTCTGAAATAATTATTAGAGCCGCAAAAGAATTCAATCAAAGCATTCATTCTACAACAAACCAAAAACCCTTTGATATTCTATATAATAAAATTAATCACGAAAACATTTCAAGAATTCTAAAGAACACACAAGAAAAAATGTTAGTAAAACACAATGAAGGTCGCAGAGAAAAAGAATATCACGTAGGTCAAGTTGTTTATGAGAAAAAACACGGCGAAAGAAATAAGCTAAAAACTAGATATAAAAAACAGGTTGTTAAGGAAAACTTACCTAACAAAGTTATAATAAATAGTAGAAACAGGACTATTCACAAAGACAACATTAAGTTTTAACAAATACCATATTTTTTTTATTAAATTACAGAAAATGCATTTCGTATTACTTTTAATAACATTCGTAATGATAACCACTTCAGAAATAATTGATTACTCCAATCACGAATTCTTCCTGTTCAAAGACAAAAAGGATGTCCTTACCTATGAATCATATGCTGACTTATACCACGTAACTAACTTAAGTTTTTATAAAGAAATAATCAATCTAGAATCAGGATATGTAAGAAAAGATAAAAATACACGGACACAATGGGAGATTACTTACGAAATACAGATAATAGAATTAATTTTGTCACAACTGATACCAACTAGATCAAAAAGGGGAATAAATGAGTTAGGCACTGTTTGGAAATGGTTAGCTGGAACTCCGGATCACGATGATTTCATTAAAATACAGAATAAAATAAATGATTTAATTGAAAACAATAACCAACAATTTATTATTAATTCCAAATTGTTTAAAGAGATAAAATCACTTTCCGATCATTTTAAAAACATTTTTATCGATCAAGAATTGCCATTAAGAAAACATCGCCTACGTTTATTAACATTTGACTTACAAAACATTATTGATACTATCACACTGGCCAAAATTGATTTATTCAACACAAAAATTTTAAACAATGAAGACATCAAAGAAATATTAGATCACGAACAACAGCCTGTACTTATTGCAGACTTAATGGACATCGCCATATTCAAAATTGTATTGCATAAAGAACTCTTAATAATTTATATAAAATACCCCATTATAACAAATAGATGCGAAATTTACTATGCCAGATCCATTTCACATAATGATGGAAAATTACTTATAAGTAATCAGGTCGCAAAATGCGAAAATACCTATTATGAAATATCTAATTTTAAGAACGAACTTTTGAACAACTATTGTATTATAAGTAAAGATAAGACTTGTTTTACCCGCTTACTAAATGGAGAAAAATCAATTTGCACTAAAATTCTAGAAAATAATAAGAATATAGATATCATTCAAGAAGGTGCCATTCTAATAAATGGAAATAATATTGTGAACGATTCTCATTTAAATGGGTCATATTTAATAACATTTAACAGCACAACTACAATAAATAATATTTCATACACCAATTCAGAAAACAAAATACTTGAGTACATAACTACCAACCACTTTAAAAACTTAGAAATATCAGAATATATAAAATCAAACAATTCAGAACTTTCTCTTGACAACATTAATATTTTAAACCCATTTATTGAAATTTACAATTGGAAAATTTCAATTTCATTTATATTATTAATTTTAATCATTTTGTATTTCATTACTATATTAATAATAAAAATCAGGTATTATATATTTGTAACCAAACAAAAACGGCCAGAACCAGAAAAACCAAATAATGATGTAGAATTTTTAACAGAATTAAATGAACGTTTAAACGAAATTAATAATGAAGCGGGACGCGTCATTTTAGAGGGGGGAGAGTTATCCAACCCATGAACATAGCTCCCTTCCACAATTTATAAACAAATTCCAATTCTCAATCTCGTCGGAATTGCCCTTGTCTTTGTTTTTGTCATTGCCTTTGCCAGCACTCAGCTACCCGCTAACATAAGCAACCCAAACTTAACGTAAACACAGCTTCCGCTTGGAGACTAAGCCACGGCCAGCTTATTGCGTATCAATCAAAAACTGCATCGATCAGCATAATTGAATTTCACAATGCAGTGGAAAATTTCCAGCATAAAGTTTTTATCGAAAGTTCGGTAATTTTCCGAAAGAAAAGCTTCTGGCCGAGGTTGATTGGATTAGGACTTAGAATTGGAAGATCAGTCTGAATCGGGAGTCTGAGTCGGGAGTCTGAATCGGGACGAGATCGTCAACAGTTCGAAGTTAAATATAAGTTACCAAGTGTCTCGTAATAGTATAAGTGAAAAAGTTTATCACCAAATAAATGTTAAATAATAAAAAATAAAATTTATTTTTTTAAATAAAAAAAGAGTAACAATTTTAATTTGCACATGTATCTCCCGAAAATTCATTTACTGTATCGGTTGCCATACGCAATAATAAATCCATATTTTGCACAGCTTGTTCCACTGTATTTCGTTTATTCTCGCCAAATTCTTTGTTGCTTTTCTCACCGCTGCCATCTTCGTCGCCGTCTTCGCTGCCGCCAACTTCGTTTTCGTCGCTATTCCCGTCGCCGCTGTTGTTATTGCGGGCGCCGTCTGCACTGTTGTTCTTGTAACTGCGTACCGCACTTCTGTCGTCATGTTCGCCGTTACTTTTGTTGTTGCGCACAGTGCTCTTCTCATCGCCGTCTTCGTTGCTATCTCCAGGTTCGCCGTCACTTTCGTCGTCTTTATGCTCTCCGTCTTTTGCGTATTTCTTTTTCCTTTTTGAACATTATTATTGCTGCTTCCGTAGAAATCTTCTTCCTCGCTTTTTAATAATAATTTCATTTGATTTCGCTTTTCGTTTGTTAAATTATTCAAACTCAAAATCTATTCTCTTTTTGTTCCCGTGGTCGGTTATTTTACTTCACTTAACCACCCTTTTAACTGCTCCGTCGATGCATTGCTTATATTTTTTTTTCTTTGGCTCGTGATCGGCCCACTTCTGATATTGTAGGGGTACTATAAGCCCTCTTATGTAATTAAAACTGGAACGCAGGATTTAGCCTCTTCAGTTTATTCGGTACTTTGCATTTCCAGCTTTAGCATTCGACTGACTCCCTCTCCGTTAGCGATCTGCCTCTATGCTTGTTGCTACAGAGCCGATGTTGCGAAACAGAAAGAATGCCACCCGAAAGCGAACCATGACTTAATGTTTATACACTTAATGTTTATATACTTGCTATACTAAACTTATGTACCTCTAGCCTACTACAGTTTTAAGTTTGGTTTTTAAGTTTGGTTTTAAGTTTAGTTTTTAAGTTTTAAGTTTCGGAATTAAAATTTTTTAATTAACTTTGTTTCTGCCCGCACGGGATTTTCTTTTGAATGCTATTTTCACGTAGATTCTTTTGCGGATCTCGAAAAATGTTTTTTAGAATCACTATTGTAAGCATATGGCAATCTTGCCTGTCAAGTACGGTGGTAACCCGCGAGAACAGATGGCCATGCTAATGTGTGTTCGCTAAGTCGTCGTCGAAGAGCAAGCCGTCGCGCAGCGTCTGTACGCGTGATCATATTTAATTCATTTAATATTTCATGTATCTAATTTCATTTAATAAACTTATATTTGCTCAATCTCATTGCCTCACCACTCCTAAAGCCATTCCTCCTTACAGTTCAGAAGTGGGATGATCATGAGCAAAGACAGACAGTAGCGAACGCGTTGGCAAAGAATAACGGAACTTAGTTACGATTGCAACATATGTACGTACATGCAAAGCGTTGTATCTATCAGTGTGTTGATACGAATATATATGTATTTTTCTGCAAGCGGTGTGAATATACAAGCGGTATTTCATACAAACGGTATAGGCATACAATCGGCGGGCATATAGACAACGTAACGCAACGCAAGAACGAATGAATCGCAACGTAACCGTTCAAAAACAATCACGCTAACGCAACGTAAGCCTGCGAAAATATTTCCGCAACGAAACGTAAACACGTACGCCAATTCGGTATATACAAATACAATTACGCGATGTTAAATAAGACATAAAATAAAATGAAAATTACAGAACTGAAAGTCGATCAGTTAAAGTTACTGCTTATTTCAGCATTGACAGCTTTCTCTAATTTATTTTTAACCTTGTCACTAATCATTTGACTTTTACTACTACCTTGACTAACACTATCGCTAACTGTTTTACTATTGTTGTACATATTTGTTTCTTCTAACATTTTATCGCTTTTCTTGTTACATCGATTTTATCCACTGTAATCATTTACAAGGTGTCCAGATTCAAGCATAAGTTGCATGCTTCCATAAAGTCTCTTCCCAATACTACATCATGACTCATAGACTCGTTTGCCACTATTATTAAATTAAAGTGTATTTTATTCAAATTTTTCATAACGTAACACAATATTTTTCCATATGTTTTCAAGGAACTTTTGTTTAATGCGTAAAATGAACTTAAAACTGGTACTTCAATAACATCTTTAGGTACTTTACTAATTTTTATGAACGAAATGGGGCTTCCCGTGTCTATGAGGCATGCTGTAATAAATTTTGATTTAGAATTGTTCAAAGCATTGGATACGGGCTAGGTTACGTAGCATTTGATTCGGAATACCTTCAATGAGGAGCGCCACCAATTCTTCATCATCAATTTTTATGCCATGTGCAAGCATCACCTCGTCGTCTGCATAAGCAACAAAGCTTTCGCCCGCTGTCCATTTTCGTTCCTCAAATTTTCGCCGTGCTTCTAACTTCGACTTCCTCTCACCAAACATTGATATAAGCTCAGCCGCCAACTGCTCTGTTGGTAGCAATACACGTTCTGGATCTGCATGCAACCACATGCATGCTTTTCCTTTTATCTTACTGGCGATCAACATCTTTATATACGGTTCATGTATTCCATAAACGCTGGCCGTATTTTTCACCTGTAGGATCCATTTGCGTACAAATGTATCTCCCGAAAATTCATTTACTGTATCGGTTGCCATACGCAATAATATTTTGCACAGCTTGTTCCACTGTATTTCGTTTATTCTCGCCAAATTCTTTGTTGCTTTTCTCACCGCTGCCATCTTCGTCGCCGTCTTCGCTGCCGCCAACTTCGTTTTCGTCGCTATTCCCGTCGCCGCTGTTGTTATTGCGGGCGCCGTCTGCACTGTTGTTCTTGTAACTGCGTACCGCACTTCTGTCGTCATGTTCGCCGTTACTTTTGTTGTTGCGCACAGTGCTCTTCTCATCGCCGTCTTCGTTGCTATCTCCAGGTTCGCCGTCACTTTCGTCGTCTTTATGGTCTCCGTCTTTTGCGTATTTCTTTTTCCTTTTTGAACATTATTATTGCTGCTTCCGTAGAAATCTTCTTCCTCGCTTTTTAATAATAATTTCAGTTGATTTCGCTTTTCGTTTGTTAAATTATTCAAACGCAAAATCTATTCTCTTTTTGTTCCCGTGGTCGGTTCGGGTGGTTAAGCCACCCTTCTCACTGCTCCGTCGATGCATTGCTTATATTTTTTTTTTCTTTGGCTCGTGATCGGCCCACTTCTGATATTGTAGGGGTACTATAAGCCCTCTTATGTAATTAAAACAGGAACGCAGGATTTAGCCTCTTCAGTTTATTCGGTACTTTGCATTTCCAGCTTTAGCATTCGACTGACTCCCTCTCCGTTAGCGATCTGCCTCTATGCTTGTTGCTACAGAGCCGATGTTGCGAAACAGAAAGAATGCCACCCGAAAGCGAACAATGACTTAATGTTTATACACTTAATGTTTATATACTACGTTGCTATACTAAACTTACGTACGTCTAGCCTACTACAGTTTTAAGTTTGGTTTTTAAGTTTGGTTTTAAGTTTAGTTTTTAAGTTTTAAGTTTCGGAATTAAAATTTTTTAATTAACTTTGTTTCTGCCCGCACGGGATTTTCTTTTGAATGCTATTTTCACGTAGATTCTTTTGCGGATCTCGAAAAATGTTTTTTAGAATCACTATTGTAAGCATATGGCAACCTTGCCTGTCAAGTACGGTGGTAACCCGCGAGAACAGATGGCCATGCTAATGTGTGTTCGCTCAGTCGTCGTCGAAGAGCAAGCCGTCGCGCAGCGTCTGTACGCATGATCATATTTAATTCATTTAATATTTCATGTATCTAATTTCATTTAATAAACTTATATTTGCTCAATCTCATTGCCTCACCACTCCTAAAGCCATTCCTCCTTACAGTTCAGAAGTGGGATGATCATGAGCATCGAAGTTGAAATTGAAGTAGAAGATAAACAAGCAGTGGCCCAAGCGCCATACAGAATTCCTGAACCTAAGCGTGACGTTGTAAACGCTATGATTGACGAGCTCCTCCAACACGATATTATTGCCAAATCAACATCTGAGTATGCGAGCCCAGTAGTTTTGATTAAAAAGAAGAACGGAGGCGATCGACTGTGTGTTGACTACCGACGTCTGAACAAGTTGATCAAGAAAGAAAACTTTCCTGTGCCAAACATTGAAGAACGTTTACAAGAAGCGAAACGATTAAAATTCTTTTCTACGTTGGATTTGAACAGCGGATATTATCAGATCGTAGTATCACCCGAGAGTCGCAAATTTACCGCATTCATTACAACCGACGGATTGTATGAATTCAAACGAATGCCATTTGGGTTAAAGAACGCACCGGCGGCTTTTAATCGATTGATGGCTGAGATACAGAAACGTGTCCGAAGGGGAGATATGCTGCATTATATGGACGACATATTAGTTGGCAGCCATTCGTTTACCGAGATGTATGAGAAACCCTGAACTTTGACAAATGCGAATTGTACAAGCAGACAATTTCATTCTTGGGGCACCAGCTGCGCGCAACCGGGATAAGTCCAGGTGAAGGTAAAACCAATGCCATTGCAGAGTTTCCACGTCTAAGGAACGTTTCGGATGTACGAAAATTCCTAGGGCTTAGCGGATACTTTCGAAAGTTTATCCCCGGATACGCCATTATTTCCGAGCCCTTTCGCAAGCTACTACGCAAAGACCAGCCGTTTAAATGGAAACCACAGCAGAATGACGCATTCAATGAACTTAAACAACGCCTTATTTCGAAGCCTGTTCTTATTAGCTACGACGTCAGCGCAGAACACGAAATACATACTGATGCTAGTTCTGTTGGTTTAGCCGGAGTTCTATTGCAAAAGGAACAAGATCAGTTAAAGCCAGTAGCCTATTATAGCCGATCGACGACATACAGTGAAATGAAGTTCCACAGCTACGAGCTAGAAGCTTTGGCTGTTGTTGAGTCACTGGAACGTTTCAAGTATTATGTCTATGGGAAACAAATTCGAGTCATCACTGATTGTAATGCGTTAAGAACGACGATGGAGAAACGAGAGCTGATACCCCGAATTGCCAGATGGTGGCTACGCATCCAAAAATTCGATATTGAGATACTGATATTGAGATATTGAGATACTGCATCGCTCAGGAACGCGTATGGAACACGTCGATGCCTTAAGCCGAGCACCATATGAAGATTCGCGTGAAATGGAAGAAGCTGACCTAAAGATATTCAAGACCGTCATTGATGAAGCCGATTGGTTGTTTGCTGTACAATTGCAGGACGAGAAAATAAAACGAATTGCTAGCGAAATGATCGCCAAGAAGATCACTGAGAACGATGAGTATGTCCTTGAACTGTGTCGCTTATATCGCAAACATAACAACAAGCACCTTTGGGTTGTACCCAAGCAGTTACGCTATCGCATTGTTGTAGAATGTCACGACAACGCAGGACATATGAGCACCAACAAAACAATCAGCCGAATTATAAATCAATTCTGGTTCCCCCGTATGTGAAATTATGTTAACGGATACATTAATTCATGCGTAGGTTGTTCCCTGTATAAGCAACGAGGAGGTCGCCAAGAGGGTCAATACCATTACGATAACATCAAGCCAGTACCGTTCGCTACGGTACACATCGATCATCTAGGACCTCTTCCGAGAAGTTCCAAGCGTAATGAGCATATCCTGGTAATCGTTGATGCATTTACAAAGTTTACGATCATACGAGCCGTTAAAAGTACCGCAACCCGACACGATGACCAACAAGACTACTAATCGTTCTCCATTTCAGCTATTATATTGTTATGAGTCACAAGACACGTTGAAGAACTCCGTAGTACTCGTACGTTGCACTGATGACCAAGTGCTGACTACCAAAGAGTTGCAACAGCTTCGTACCGATACTGCAACACGAATTGACGAATATCGAGCAGAAGCTAAGAATCGTTACGATTCCAAACACGCCAAGCCGACGGTTTAAAGCGAAGGAGATTTAGTTTTTGCCGAAAACGAACCAGGTAGTACAGGCACTTCACGTAAACTCGAGCCTCGTTATAAAGGCCCGTTTATCATCGCAAAGAAACTACCACATGATCGATATTTGGTCGAAGATTTGCCGAATGCCCAACGAACTCAGCGACACTATAAATCCATGTATGCGACCGATAAACTCAAGCCGTGGTACGCGTGATCATATTTAATTCATTTAATATTTCATATATCTAATTTCATTTAATAAACTTATATTTGCTCAATCTCATTGCCTCACCACTCCTAAAGCCATTCCTCCTTACACTATTTTAATTCGCTAATCCTGAATAGCTAGTTGTATATCGTTGATCAGTTGATCACTACCGTACTAAAAGGACTCTTTATTTTATTGGATCCTACCGACTGCGCCAATCAAATGTTTGCAATACTTATATGTGAAAAAATATAACATTTATTTCACGAAGTGATTACAATATGTGTATTTTTGTAGAACAGCGACCGATTACAATTAGGTCTCAAACTGAACTTAGCTTCATACTCTGATTTGATTGACGTTCAAGCCTCTGTATCGAGCTTTTCTAAACTTTAGGGTTCTGATCGTGAAGAGAGAAAGCTTCTGACTTTAATTGTTTTACGTTTCTCTTGGATTCAAGAGCATTCTCTCTTAGATACAAGTGCTTTTAGGTTATAATTTGATACTTTTCTGCAATCTGCAGCTGAGCCTTGCGGCTGCGATCCAGCCTCCTCCTCAACAGTGGCAATCCGGCTTCCCATCAGCACTTCTCGTCGATCATTAAGGAGCCCTTGTTGGCATTGTTGGCAATTTCTTCGGCTAATTCGTCACGCTCCGTTTCAGCAGCACGTGGCGTCCTCTCTGAGCTGGCCAGAGCTTCAATCAGCTGTAATACTTCTGCCTCCAGGGCCTCGACTTTGCGCCCGGCCTTCTTGCTCAAAGCCTGTAGTTCCTCCGTGGCGGCCTTTGCTTCCTCGGCGCCGCGCAGCGCGTTCTTGACTTATGCTTGCAGCTTCTTCACTACGACGGTTCTACTGGCGAAGCTTGAAGTAGATGGTCGAACGATTCCTTCTTTTAACCAGTCATCGACTTGCTTATTAACGGCTTCGGCTTCAACTGAAGGATGTCGACTTGGTTGATGACGAAACGGCTTAATCTTCTAATCTGGCATCACAGGTGACTCTGTTAGCATCGAGGTTGGATGATATTCGTCTATCAGCTTCCGTATCATTCCATATCACATTACTTTCAGTGCAACCATACACAAGCTGACAACGACGAAATCGTAAACCCATTTGCATCTAGTGTAAATTGCAACTTCGATAGAAAATCGTATCCAAGGAGAGCATCATCAATTTTTTCATCCGCTCCACGATGAAGTTTTGAACAATCTACATATCGTCTATTTGAACGGCTCCAGCGAAAACTACCAGCGGCACCGTGCCCGCCTTGCCCAGGCCACGCAACAAAGAACGACATGGACTTAACACAACATCTTTTACACAGAGTGCTTCACAACCCTAAAATGAGCACCCGTGTCAAACAGGCACGCAACTTCAATACTATTTAGTATAATGCTCTTCAGCCGTTTGGAATCCTTTACCAATTGCACCAATTTCACTGACTGCGCGCAACTTGTTGATATGACCCACAGCACCACGCTTAAAGCACTTCGTTCCAGCATTCCAATCTTTCTTCATGTGTTCAGACGATCCACAATTGAACCAACGAGCCGTCTTTTTACTGTTGTTATAATGCTGTTGCTGACCGCTGCTGTAAATCTGCTTTTTTGTCTTGCTTTCACCTACTAATTCTAAATTTTCATACCGCTCTTTAAGTTCCTCGTATGTATTACAGGTATGCATTATAAATTTGTATTTGATGCTCAGTCCATTCACAACTTGGTTTCAACTTGGAAATTTTCTTCATCTGCAAGACGTATTCATGGAAACTCTCTGTTTGCAATTTTTACCTATTTGTCAGTTTCTCGTGTACTTCTGCACTTCCCAAGTTTGAACTCAGTTAAAAGCGCTGTTTTAAATTCTTCATACGAGCCTACCAGCTCCGATTCCAAGAACAACTGTGCCGTCTTTGTCATTTTTGATCGCGCTTGTGCATATTTTTGCCTCTCGTTTAGCTCATATGCATTCAACTCGAAGTTCTCAATCCAATTTTCGACAGGCACCGACTCGCCGTCAAAATCTGCCACAACTTTACCGAAGTCCTCCATTGAGACTTTTGGAGTATTCTGTACCACTTCATCAGCTTGAATTTTCAAACTCAGCAGTTGAATTATTTGTTGTAATTGTACTTGATTTTCCATCACTTCTTCTTCTTTTCTCTCTTGTGGTTGTCTTCGTGTATTTTTTGTCGCGCCGTTTTTGTTGTTTTACCGTAATTTTTTGCTGTTCCTTTCGTACCTCTCCTTCTTGCAGCTGCTTCTGAACTTGACGCACTTCGCTTTTGTTTTGTTTCACCGTTACTTTTCTTCAAAGCCAAACATATGCACATTAATTTTCAGTTTTTGACGCAATTTCACAATAAGACGAGTTATTTACACAGTTTCACCTTAATTCGGCGGTTGAGCCCCCAAATGTAATATTAGTCTAATTTTTTTTTATTATATCAAATTTAAGTTTAAGAGTATTTACAAATGTGTAATATTTAACCGACTGAACTTCTCGCAACACTACTTCTACTTTCAAGGACCACGCTTTTCCACAACTCTTAACTTATTCGCGTTCTTTTCGACTTCTCTTTTTCAACTTCTTCTACTTCTTGGCGACGACTCCCCTCTATCTTCACGATATGCAACTTCTTCTTCGATCATTCCAGCCAACTGCTCTCCTGATGGTATCGATAATTTCCTGCAGTGCTGCCACCTGTGCTATCGCGCTGCCATCACTATCATTGTTTACATACATTTGGAGATTTTTCATCTATGAATGTAGCAAAATAGTGTGCACCTCCCAAGGAAACAGTTTGCATAGGTCCACATATATCGGTATGCACCAATTCCAGTACTTCTGTTGCCCGACTTCCACTTGCTTTCGGAAACTGCTTCACGCATATTTTACGTGAAACATTGAAAATCGGGGCAAGTGTGGAAATCAATTTGCTCTGCTTCGGAGCCCCATTTGAGCTGGCCGGAAGCTAGGCAGAGCTACGCGCCGGTCTGTTTTAGCAGGTCTAGGCCAACGATCGCGTCGATGGAGGACAGATCTGGTAATATAAAGGAAATAGCTGTTAGGTTAACAATAGACACGAAACATATTTTTGTGATTGTGGTCACCCATGAATCGAATGGCAAATGGGGTCTCTACCGGGCGGACACCTTTCAACTCCTAAAATGGTCGGATGAACTTTTTTAACGCGCCCGTGTCAACCAAGAGTTTCATGTCGATCCCTGCTACTCTTCGTCTGATAACGGGTAGCAGGGCTCTTCCCCTAAAAAATTAATCGCATCCGAGTCATACTCTAGTGTGGCATCATCGTCGACCCTTCCAGCTGCACTAGATGCTGCGGCGGCATAAGTCGTGTCCGAACTATACGAGGCCTGAGTAAAATGGTTGACTCCTTGCCTTTTAGGAGGGGCCGAGCGGCCAGACGCGGCCGGCTTCGATTTCGGGAACATCGGGGCTTGGGATGGTTGAATTTTGTACATTGATGGGCCAACGTCCATAGCCTCCGATGTGCTTCCTCGAGCCACCCTACCTCTTAGTGGAGCAGAGTGCCCTTGTGCTGCCTAGTAAAGTGTGGGTTCTTCCCGGCACTTCCCTGCAAGCTGGCTTGTGGAGGGGCCTGCTGGTGCTCCTGTATCTTGGGATATTGTTTACAGTCCTTATCTTCTTGGCTTCTTGCAAACGAAGTTGCGAAGGTGTATCGTTCGTTGGATTCCACTTCCTGTGCCATGGCGAGCGCTGATGGCATATCTTTCGGCTTTGCTGCAAATAGCACATCCGTGAGGTTACACCTGAGTCCTGAGATAAATACGCGCAAGGCGTCATCCTGGAAGTTATCGCATAAACGCTTCGTATGACAGTCATCTTGTTGGTGAGCAAGGTGAGTTTTTTCTCAACCTCATCATAATACTGAAGTAGCGTGAGGTTTCTCTGTCTAAGGGTGCCTAGCTCTTGCTCGATAACGTGTATCGGGCGTTTGTCGCACGTAAAATCGAGCAGATTTATAATCGCCTCGAAATTCAGCACAGTTCCAAAAGATGATAAAACCGCATCAGCCTTTGATTTTGAATTCCGCCGATTATGACTACCGCCTTATAGTGGCGAGAACTGCCTTGATAATTCCTAAACATAAAGTATGCGGCTATTGCTGCCTGTCGCCAGGCGACCTATGTCTCCATCATTGCACTGGACTTTACCCTCAATTTTTACCGGGTGGTAAACCTTGATCGGAGGCTCTGTTACCTGAGTGGAGTTGACTCGGTTGGACAGCTCTTCAGTAGTTGGGCGCAGTTCTGTTTCTCTGCGATGGCTTTCTGTTATGTGTTCCGGCAGTGCCTGAATAACGGTTTTTATTTGTTCCGATTCAAAAGGCATTTTATTGGTTGTGGATGTGTTAACATAAGCACTTCTCAGTGCCGAATTTGTTGTCGCCCTTTCATTTTCGCTGGCGTATTGTTCGAATTCATATACTGTCTAATTGAATTGCTCATGTGGAGTCGATCATATAAACACTCAAAACGTCTTGATCATAGAAGTGTGGAGTCGGAGTTCTGACAACACCCGACGAGGGCTCGTTGAGCGGAGCCGTTAATTCACCCAGCAATGACAAGGTGAGAGCTAGCGGGGAACGGTAGCGGTAGCTAAGCCAAACAAACAAATATAAGATGACGGCTGTGAAGCTCATGTAGCGAGCACAAGTTCAACTTAAATGACAGTGTCCAGACAATGCACAAAAGTGGAACGAAATGAACACAATAGAATATTAACTGTGAAGTCAATCAATCTTTGCGACAGTGTCTAAGGTGTAACGTGTAACGAATTAAAATGGTGAAAGACTGGAGTACCTGTACTTGCGGGTGCACGCTTTAGAGGCCGGCTCTAGCTCATGGCAATGGGTGTGGTGGTCTTGCTTGTACAGATCTCTTTTCGTTACAGACAATAATTAATAAGATCAAGAAATTGAGCGTGCTTGCAACAACAACAAAATGAAGGAGCTAGAATACAAAATCGGAGGAAGCAAATTAATACTTTCGGGAGGGAGGAAAGTTTGAGAATTTTTCGCCTGCGAAGCACAGGTGGAATCGTGTTCGCGCATTGCCCTACCCTACCTTAGACCACTTTCCTTAAGAGCATAGCTCTAGTGGTCCCTTCAGTGCCCTACGTCAGGAGAAACATCAGCCGAGTCAGTATTTAGTTTTTTAGAAATTCATATTTTCAATATCAACTTAATAATTAATAACAATATTTATATCTAAAAATACGTACATGCTAAAGGAACCAAATAAATAAAAAAAAATACAGACTAGTGTGACTCAACGGAATCTAAAGCAAGGTTTTTCTCTCAGTTGCGAGATCAGAAAATGTATTTTTAATTCTATAAACGAGATTATTATAATTAAAAAGTTATAGTTACTAGTGGCTAAATATATTTTTAGGAAGGAACATGGCTTTCATTTAATTCTTCAATAATTTTTTTTTTTTGTTCTCTCCATAGTCTTGTTCCGTGAATTATTAGTTTTTATTTATTTTTTCCCGAGTTTTCTTTTCTCTTTTTTTCTTTCTTTTTCTCTTTATATTTCAAATGGCTGCTCGCGCCGCTCCATTATTATTATTTGTTTATCTGCAGTGTGTATACAATATAAGATGACCTCTAGCAAAATTTATTCGGTTTACTAGCGAATATTTCCAATAAAAATAAAGTTTTATCAATGAGACTCACTCAACTTTTCACTCCTCGGCGAAAGATCGATCTCCCGGCGCAGATGAGCTGAAACGAAAAGGTGGCTTTTTCCACTAACACTATAAGGAGGCATAATTTTGGATTACACGACTGCGATCAAACTTTTATAAATCTCTACTCTAAAATTCAAATGAGCACTTTCCGAAAAGGAAAAAAAATTTAATTCGCTTAGGTTAGATCACTTACTATATAAAAATTTTAATCACTAATAAGAATTCAATTTAAATCCAAGAAAGTTATTAAACAGCATGACCGAGTTTCTTACTCGAGTACATATTCTTATAGCTTAACGTTAATCTTAAACTACAAAAAAAAATTTTAATTTCTGCCACTCTATGTTCAGGATGGCGATCCGGTTGGATTAATACTCTCTAGTAAGGTTAGGTCTGACTTTCAGCATTTTCCGTATAATTAGAAATTCTGATCGGTTTGACTTTGATTTAATTTAATTTTTGGGCATTCTGGACTGCCAATCAAGCGAAACAAAAATTTTCCATTCACTCTAACCTCACTTTAAGCACTACTTAGGCTGCATTGTAATTAGTTTAAATATCCCTCCTGGTGGCCCCGGCTTAGGGCGGTCGCTGTCCTGCTGCTGCGGCTGGTCCTTCGCTCCGGCTTGCTGGAAAGGCGCTCCACTTCTCGGCCTGGCGCAGTTGCCGTCTCTCCTTCTGCCCGCCGGTGGCGGCTCCGTAAAACCGTGGGACCCGGGCAGTGATGTGAACGTATAAGATGCCCAGCGAAAACCCTCCGGGCTTCAATTTCGGCTGCGATTATAATCCCGCATCAAACTACAGTTCACCAATATTTCGAAATTCACTAACCTGCAATTTGACCCAGTCGAAGCTAGGATTTGGCGGCAAGGCGGCAGTGAGATGGCCGTGACAAACGCCGATCTCTTCGTCTGAATATCGCCGGGAAACGCACGCCGGACTCATTTCGCGCACCACTATAGGCGAAGGAAGGCCGTATTTTCGATATTTCGCGCGACAAAAAATCCCGTATTACCGCAAGTTAAAATTTTTCCGACGCACTTTCGCAACTTGACGCGTTGATTGTACAGATCGAAAAGAAGGCAAACCGGAAACATTAGTCGAGGCGTAGGCCATCGGCGGAAACCACGATCAGCTGAACAACACTTTTTCTCCGATAACCGAAATATACCAAACTTATCGGGTGCAGCTAATAAGGGTTGCATCCAGTCTGGTATATTCTAGCTACTTCTTGCTACATCTAGTAAGACCTCACTTTAGTGTGTCACAGAATAGGTAGAATCCATCGCAGCCGTTTTTGGGAGGCGACTAGCCCTCGCGTATGTCTTCCACGTTGCTGTCCAATTTTATAGTTATGGTCCAATCCAACTGAATAGTTAGGATGTTTATGTTGAGAAGATGACTGTATTCCTTTTGGCTTCTGGCCTAGGGACTCAGATAGCTATAATTATTTATAATGATAAATACAGATTGTCGGAGTTGGCCTTATGAACTTGTGCTCTTTATTATTGGATTGCCCAAAGCGACTTGAAAGCTAACATAGAAAAAACCTCATAGCGGCCTCTGTCAATGTGCAGAGTGCCGGCTATGTGCGAGCTTCCGTCCAAATGCTTGGTCAGAAATTTGACCGTTGCTGGTGAGCGGACGATCGGTCCTTATAATTTAACTACTCCCCCCTCAAGATGAAGGCCGTCCCCGGCCGACCCTATTTGGGCAAGGACTTCCTTCAGTTGGGATAGGGATTTCTTTGGTCCTGCAATTAGCGCTATCTTACTTAGTCGGAATCCGACGCCGTCTTCCTCGAATTTCCTGATCTGCTCCAGATTCCTTCACTCAAGCGGTGAAGATATGGGAGGCTCAGGATCTCGTGTTTCACCGAGATATTCAGGACAGGGGAGTTAGCTACTACCGATGCCCTTTTCTGGACCATGTCGTGACTTATAAAGACGGTTTTCTAATGTGGATGTTTGTTCCGCACGAGTGCTGGATATCATTGATGACAATTATTTCATAGGTGACATAGGTTATCGGATCTAGGTCGCTCTGCTGTGAGTCGTAATGTGCCATGATTCCAGCGTGGATTTCTTGGGCGTACGAGCTCACCGAAGATAACTGACAAAACGTGGCCCCGGGTGACATGGAGCAGTTCTTGACGGCGCGGACTTCTCCGTTGCACTCCGCCACCACATTATCCTTTAACCTTAACACCGTATCATGTTGTGCCATGGTGACATTCTTGCAGGCCTATTTAATCTTGGGGAACTTTATTATGAAATGTAACATGATAGGGGATAGCAAGACTTTTACGGACGTAACGGACAAAATATCCCTTATGGGGGTGTCTGTGAGCCCCTCAACCCAAACATTCTCAAAGTCTGCATAGTCCAAGATGCTTGGATTAACAACGTTAATTTTTGCGAGTGTAATTGTTAACATGAGATTCTGTAGTTCCATAACGATGATTTTATTGCGAGTTAGTAGGATTTCATATAAGTGGCCTTTATCAATTTGAGCACCTTTGGAAGCTTTTAAATGTTGATTGACTGTGTTGGTGAGTTCGTTGATTCAAACTTGTGTTTTAGTATTGATCTCAATCTGTCTAATTTGTGCATCAACTAGTCGTGCTTCAGTGAACTTAATGCTCTTAAAATCTTCAGCGTCAGGTGTATGTGCGACAACTTTCAACGCAGTTTCGAAGAAGTCTAGGCTCCTAGCTACTCTGTTATTGTGGAAACATTTCGACCTGCTGTCGGTTTCGTCAACCACTCGCCTATACTCAGAGTGATTAGCCGAGTGCCTAACATATGCAAATTCCTCCCAGACTAAGACTTTACCGTCGATGATGGGAATATTTCTCGCTTGGGAGTAATCAGTGATATGGGCCTATGTCACGGACAGGAGAAGAAGCGTTGGAAACAACCTGTAATGAGTGTGATTGATTAATACGTGTCTGGAATAGAGTTATTATTATTATTAAGTGGGTTTGTATGTGTACTGTGACCCAGTCCGATCTATTGTACAACCCCTTCATGACTCAAAGATCCCCCTGAAGTCTAATGCACAGTATAAATGCCAGAATTTTATTGGGGTTCAGGGTTGCAACTGTTTCCCGTGGGACTACATTCAATGCCCAGGAGTCTTGATGGCAAGCGCCATCCAAACACATATAATATGTGTAGAGTTCTCCTCCTCCATGTAGCAGAAGCGACAGAGTTCACTGTCTGCAATGCCAATTTTGTGCAAATGGCTGTGAAGCTGGCAATGGTCCGTAAGAAGGCCAGTCAAAAAGCGCACGGTGTTTTTCCCGTGGGTCATTATGAACTTAAACCTTTTATGGTTATATTTCGTTTTTCTTCCTCTAGTGACTTCAGTAAGCCCCGCACTCTGTGGTGACCAACACCACAGAAGGGTTCGGGCCCAATTAGTGGGTTATCTGCCCCTTTCCGGGCTAGGTTGTCTGCAAGCTTATTTCCCGGGATGTTTGTCTAGGGCTGTCCTCACTCGATTTACTAGCTTAGGTTATCATAGCTCTGCTGAGCGCCTTTATGGCTGCTTGAATATCAGACAGTATAGCAATGTTCGTGCCACGATAGTTCCTTTGCAGATTAAACTCCGCATAGCATCCAATAGCACAGACTTCAGCTTGAAAAGTGCTGGTGTATCTGCACATTGATTCGTGGAATTTTAACCTGGGGCCTACAAACCCCAGCCCACTTCTACCTCGTCGGTGAGGGATCCGTCTGTATACCATTTTATTGATTGTGGTTTTATAGGATGTACTTTCCCTAGGGATGTCCAACTGTTGTTATTACTGAGATGAGTGCTGAAGTTCTGAGAGAACCTATGCTCAGCTGGCATCTCATCACTTGGTTGCATTAGCAAAGGGATAACCATTTTTTACTTGTGTGGTTGCTGTCATTTCCTGCTCCCTTAATTCTTATTAGGGTGGCTTTCCGTTTCATTTCAATGACGATATGAAGCGGCGTCACCTCCATTAGTACTTCTAGGGCTGCAGTGGGACAGGTACGCATTGCTCCTATTATGCATACGCAGGCCATTCTCTGCAGCTTATGTTATTTCGCCATTGCGGTGCTAAGGCGTGCTCACCCCAGGCTATTGCACCATAGGTTAGTATGGTTTCCCACTACTTAACAGCAATGTTTCTACACGTGAAAAGTGCTTTGGTGCACTTTTCAATTGTGTTATCGGCATGAGTTATCCCAAGATACTTAACTTCATTGCTGGCCTCTATGCGACATTCTGACATGGTTATTGCCTTCATTCCCTGTAGCTTGTGCCTATTTGTGAAAGGAATAATAACAGTTTTGCTAGAATTCAGGCTCAGTCTTACTTCCTTGCACCATTCGCTGGTCATATTGAGGCCCACTTGAATGATATCGCAGAGTGTTTCCTCATATTTACTCCTAGCTATAATGACAATATCGTCAGCATAGCCTTGGCAAAGCCCCTGCCCCTACCCCTGCGGGTCAGTCTTTCCAGCAACTCGCCTACCAGAAGGCTCCACAGGAGCGGTGAGAGGACACCCCCTTGAGGGCAACCCCTTGTGGTAGATACTGTGGACGACTGTCCTCCTTAGTGGCCATGGCACGCCTAGATGCCAGTAGTGGCTTGATCCATCTGCTGGTTGTCGCAGGGAGGTTTTGTCGAAAGCACCCTGTATGTCTAAGAAGGCACATAACGCCACTTCCTTATGAGTCAGTGAATCCTCAATAAGGCTTTTCAGGTGATATACATAACGCCACTTCCTTATGAGTCAGTGAATCCTCAATAAGGCTTTTCAGGTGATATAGGGCACTATAGGTTGATGTATCAGTTGATGATCCGTTTGAGCGGATGCTCCACAAGCAGAGTGCTTCTAATGCATCCACTAGCTTTTCCAAAGTTTTTAGCAAAAACGATGTCAAGCTCATGGGTCTGAACGACTTCGGATCAGTGCTGTCTTTCTCTCCAGCTTTCGGAATGATTGCCCATCTTAATCTCTCCGTTGTTAATATTGATTTTGCTTTGGCCCAATCAGTAGCACGCGATCTAATTTGTTCCGTTACTGGGGTATTCCCATGGCCAGTTTAATCCGGTAGGCATCCCAGTTCCCTTCTCTTTTTGCTTTGTTAAAGAGACTCCTGGTCGCTTTCCGCAACTTCTCCAATTGGTCGTTCCATTATGGAGCATCTTTATTCATCTTGGCTCGGCCAAGGGAGCAGTTTTCTCTGAACTCGTTGTAATACACGAGTTAATGTCTTCTACGGCTTCTCCAGTTATAGAGTGGTACGGAGTTTCCCGGTTACCTCAGTAACAGGATCTCGCAGTAAGGAGGCATTAAAACCTTCCCAGTTCGTATTCCTGGGATTGCGCTTACGCTCTCTACATTCTAGATTTAGCCCTATGTTAAAACGAATAATTCTGTGATCTGACATTGACTCCTCAGGAGATACGTGCCAGTCGCTTAATGCGAAGCCACTGATCTCCTGGAAAGTGTAATGTCCAGATCCTCAGATCTTACCCTAGTAACAAATGTAACATTTAGGATTTCAATAGATTATTACTTAAGATAAATTCAAAGACTGACTCACGTCATTGGTTCACGTCGCTGCTGCCCCATATCACGTGATGTGCATTTGCATCACATCCAATGATGATGGGTAAGTGCATCGGAATAGAGTTGCCCACCACTAATTACAGCAAAAAGAGGATGTAAATTGAATTAAACTAAGAACTGTTAGAAAATTATGCCGAGTGGCTCTGAATAATGAAGAATATAAAAAACTATGCCAAGTGGCTCTGAATAATGAAGAATATAAAAAACTATGCCAAGTGGTGGCTACGGATAACGAAAAATAATGAAATCTTATGCCAAGTGGCTACAAAATATAGAAAATAAAAACCTCGAGGGTCCTGCTCGGGTTACTTGGGTTGTCTTTGTGGACCACCCTTCCTTTAATTAGGACTGTGGTCTCCAAGTCTGCCTCGATGGTCCTCTCCCCACATTAGGGAGTGATTTTGTTTCCTAGTCGTCTGTTTGACTATACTAGGACTTTATCACAGACCTGGAACACTCTGTTCCGCCCAGAAGCGTTTTTTCGGAATATTCGAGATGCTGACGCCGAGAAATGGTTTTCCAGCATAGGCACTATTGTTTGCGATTTCAATGATGTCTCATTGTCGCAGTAGAGGGCAAGATTCGTAACGGCCATACATTGGTTTGGCACTATGAAGCCACTTTTTTGGTGAATTTAAGTTATTTTTGTAACTATTGTTACTATCAGCTATCTAACTATGTAGCTATCAGCTATCATCACAATCCACTTGCAATTCTTAAAAACCAAAACTTTTATAATTTTGTTTAACAGATATGTGCATAACATTCATTATTTTCATAAAACCATAATGAGAAGGCACTATTTTTATTTGTGCACTTAATGCATTGCTCAACAATAAATTTTTTTATACAAATTTGGTTTTTATTATTTTTAAAAATATTTTCGAAAACTTTAATGTATATTTTGCAAATTTTAAAAAATAAATCCGATGGTGCCTTTAATTCCCCGAAGTCCGAGGCACGAAGTGCGGACACAAGCACTCAACAATCACTGCTTTATTAATTTTTCTCACGTAGCAAGCTGAATACCCTAATGTATTCTAATATAAAGTCATTTTCGAAATTTATTTAGTGATGTACATAAATTCGGCTATTACTATTTCTAAGCTTTTTATAAATAATAATAACGTTAAGGCAATGAAAACAAGAATTTTTCGCTTGGTGCCAATTGATAAAAAAGAATATAGTGAATATAGTGGACAAACTTCTAAGGTGAAGAATATATTTTGTCAAGTTTAAAATGCATGAGCATACGTGTGCACACATACAGGTGTCTGCTATCACTGTATGCGTAGAAAAGAGCTGTTTGCTGTAGCGCTCTCCACTCTTTATCTCTTGAACAAAAACTCGAGAGAGCCTGGAGCCACCTCTAGAGCCACGGCCAAAAAATTGCGTGCCAAAAAATCGCATTGCGTTACGCATCTTGTTATTCTAGTGTCTTAGGCCAAACCAATGTATGGCCGTTACGCAACTTGTTGGGTGAGGGGCCCAATGGGCAGAGAATTCCAATTTATCGCACCATATCCACCGTTCTTTGTTGATATTCACATGCCGACTCTGCATCCAAATTTTAGAATGCGTGCTGTTTTGCACAGCTACGAATGCAGGTTTGCGAATTAAATTTAAAGTGAAATTCACGGACAAAAACTATAAACAACCGCTCAGTGTGACCAGCTCGCGTTTTTCACGTAGCAAGCTGCCCTAATGCCCTAATACCCTAATGACAAGTATTCTAATATGAAGTCATTTTCGAAATTTATTTTGTGATGTACATAGATACGGCTTTTACTATTTCTAAGCTTTATATAAATAATAATAACGTTAAGGCAATGAAAACAAGAATTTTTCGCATGGTGCCAATTGATAAAAAATAATATAGTGAATATACTGAACGAACTTCTAAGGTGAAGAATATATTTTGTCAAATTTACAATGCATGATCATACGTGTGCACACATACCGTTGTCTGCTATCACTGTATGCGTAGAAAAGAGCTGTTTGCTCTAGCGCTCTCCGCTCTTTCTCTCTCGAACAGAAACTCGAGAGAGCCTGGAGCCACCTCTAGAGCCATTTCGAAAACTTGTCCACGCAGGTGAGAAAGTATTTCTTATCCGGGGAGAAAATATCGATGTGCAATATTTCTCCTACATGGCCCGGGATCGGTGTTTCACCGAGCTCCTGTTTCTTTGGATGTCTATCGCATTTCGCCTTGGCTCAGGTTTTGCACTTGGCGGGTATCTCGCTCGCCAATTTTATCATCTTGGGTAAGTAGTGCTCGGAGAGTACCTGCTTCACATTCTCTTGGGCCGACCTGTGAGCTCTGTTATTCTCGGTGGTGAGGATTTCTCTTCTTTCGGCGACCGCGAAAATGTCGGTGACCCTGTTCTTACAATGCCAGAACATTGTGGCCGGAAACTGTCGAACCACATGGTCTTGGATTAATGCCAGCGGGTGAAGATTACAATGGAAGGCATTTACAACATTAGGAATAATGGTGTTGGCAAGTTCCTCTACCAAAGTCTCTTTGCACGAGAAATTGATCGCGTGACGCCTCTTATTCCGAAAAAGTATAAAAGTGAATGAAAAATCGACGTAAACGTATCAGAACTTGAAGATCTACTCTCGCAGTATATCGTCAATTGTTCTCTGGAAGATGCTTGCAACATTACTGAGTCCGAAATGATCAATAGCTGAGTCGATCTAGACATTCAGGAACTATAAACACTAGAAGGTTGAGATTCACCAAGAGACATAGACGCACCCCACGTTTGTTGACCCATGTTGCTATGCCCACAAACCGCAAAATACGGCCACGCCCACAATTTTGAACCAATTTTCGAAAATTTTTTCATAATTTTCTTAGTTTTGTAAATTTCTATAGATTTGCCAAACCTTTTTGCAGATCCCACTCTAACGCCCTAAATCCCAACCTGGCACACCCATACACAATAATTTTTATGTTGTTTATCATTTTATTCCCCAATATCTCTCGATATCCCTGAAAAATTATGAAATTTCGCATTCGCATTCACACTAGCTTAGTAACGGGTATATATCTATACACATTACTCGTTGAGTAAAAGGGTATACTAGATTCAATGAAAATTGTGTAACACGCATAAGGAACCATTTCCGAGCCTTGTCGATATGGCTATGTCCATATGTCCGTATGAACGTCGTATTCTCAGGAACTATAAACGATAGAAGGTTGAGTTTCAGCGCACAGATTCTAGAGACATAGACGCACCGCAAGTTTGTTGACCCATGATGATATTTTCTCACATTTTTATTAGAATTTTAGCTTTCTATCGAGTTAAAAAAAATTTTTGCCACGCACACTCTAACGCCCTAAAGCCCTGCCTCACCAGTCACGCCAAATTTGTAAATTTTACCTGATTTGTCTCCCCCATATCTATCGATATCCCAGAAAAATTATGAAGTTTCCTGTTGGCATTCACACTAGCTGCGTTACAGGTATCTGATAGTCGAGGAACTCGACTATATCATGTGGCACCAGGGTTCCTTTTAATGAAAAAAAAAAACTCCTTCGACGACGTTGTATTATTATATTATAAATATTTAGCAAAACATGTGTGTGTGTTTGAAGTGTTAACCGAAAAAAATGTAAAATTCGGGTCGCTAAACATTTTATCATTTCATCGGAAAATGGAAATTAATGGTCCACCGCAAAAATTACTAGACTTTAAGTTGATAAGGCAAATTGCTGGCGCTGGACCAAGAGAGATTCGTGAGCATTTGCTGAAGATGAGTATTTCAAATACAATTTGCATCTTTACTTTCTCGCTAAGTATGTTTTACTTCTGACAGTACGACTCAAAGCATCTCTCTTGTAAGCTCAGTAGCGTATCCCCTACCTTCTGCAGGATGGCAAGATGTCTCTTTTACACCAGCTAAAGGAAGGAACAATAAGAGAGCAGGCACAGCCATCCACGCAAAGAAGGCAAAAAAGGCAAAATCGGATCCGCCATCAATCAACTCCACAAATCGCTTCCAACCCCTAAGCAAAGAAGATTTCGAGTGACAATGATGAGCCTTGTTCATCGAAAGACGCCCTTATTCGTGCCTTAAGGAATGGAGTTAGTGTTAATGGAGTTAGTATTAATGGAGATTCATCGGAGGACATCATCGTATGCCTTCAGAATGAAGGCCATAGCGTTGTACAGAATAGAATATACGCCACGCATTAAGTCGACCTCACTTCCTCTTAATATTTGGTTTATTGATCTCAAAAAGGCGGAAAATAACAAGCTTGTTAAGAACATTCTTGTCGTCTGCACAACGCTATATCGACCTCACTCCGTCTAAATATTAGGTTTATTGATCTCAAAAAAGCGGAAAATAACAAGCTTGTTAACAACATTCTTGTCGTCTGCAAGCATCGAGTGACATGGGAGAAAACCCGTCAGCAACTCCAGCGTGTACAATTTATTTGCAGAGAATGTGGAAAAAAGCACCCCACTTTGGATGGTAGGCTCAAGCAAGATGATGCCAGACGCTGCATTAAAAAATGGTTCCTCTTAAGATGGCAGCCTGGAATTTAAATGGAAGACCAATGAGATGCTCGCTATTATTGAGCTTCACGACATATACATCCTCCTGTTGTCAGAAACCCACTTCTCCTCCAGGCAGTAACTATTCAGCTGACTGTAAGCAGTACTGCCCTCTGAATCTTAGATGGACAGATGCTATTGTTGGGCAGTTCACAATTTGGCACAAAATTCGTTGTGGCAGGTGACTGGAATGCAAAACACATATAGTGGGGAAATTACAGGATGTGTACCAGAGGTAGAGTGCTGTGTTCTGCACTTGCAGGAGAACGACTCCACATCGCAACTGGAGAAGCCACATGCTACCCCTATCGTGCAACTGCCTCTTCAACTGCCATCGATTTTAGGATCGCCAAAGGCTTTAGACAGCAACAAATCAGGGTGAAAGTGCTGCCTTTGAACTAGATGAAGACGCCTAATCACTTAGAAGTCTTACAAAAATGAAGTCTGCACAAGCGAACATTCGGATCTTTAAAGAACACATCAAGGCTGTAGTAGGGTGGAAGGGTACGTGGACTAATTCACAACTGCAATCATTGTAGCTGCAAGGCAGGATACACCAACCCCTCTCCATGTTGGTCTAACGGCCATAAGGTGGCCTCCCATTTTAAGCGTGCAAATTAAAATTGTTACTCTTTATTTATTTAAAAAAATAAATTTTATTTTTTATTATTTAACATTTATTTGGTGATAAACTTTTTCACTTATACTATTACGAGACACTTGGTAACTTATGTTTAACTTCGAGCTGTTGACGATCTCGTCCCGATTCTTTCAGACTCCCGATTCAGACTCCCGATTCAGACTGATCTTCAAATTCTAAGTCCTAATCCAATCAACCTCGGCCAGAAGCTTTTCTTTCGGAAAATTACCGAACTTTCGATAAAAGCTTTATGCTGGAAATTTTCCACTGCATTGTGAAATTCAATTATGCTGATCGATGCAATTTTTAATTGATACGCAATAAGTCGGCCGTGGCTTGGTCTCCAAGCGGAAGCTGTGTTTACGTTAAGTTTGGGTTGCTTATGTTAGCGGGTAGCTGAGTGCTGGCAAAGGCAATGACAAAAACAAAGACAAGGGCAATTCCGACGAGATTGAGAATTGGAATTTGTTTATAAATTGTGGAAGGGAGCTATGTTCATGGGTTGGATAACTCTCCCCCCTCTAAAATGACGCGTCCCGCTTCATTATTAATTTCGTTCAAACGTTCATTTAATTCTGTTAAAAATTCTACATCATTATTTGGTTTTTCTGGTTCTGGCCGTTTTTGTTTGGTTACAAATATATAATACCTGATTTTGATTAATAATATAGTAATAAAATACAAAATGATTAAAATTAATAATATAAATGAAATTGAAATTTTCCAATTGTAAATTTCAATAAATGGGTTTAAAATATTAATGTTGTCAAGAGAAAGTTCTGAATTGTTTGATTTTATATATTCTGATATTTCTAAGTTTTTAAAGTGGTTGGTAGTTACGTACTCAAGTATTTTGTTTTCTGAATTGGTGTATGAAATATTATTTATTGTAGTTGTGCTGTTAAATGTTATTAAATATGACCCATTTAAATGAGAATTGTTCACAATATTATTTCCATTTATTAGAATGGCACCTTCTTGAATGATATCTATATTCTTATTCTTTTCTAGAATTTTAGTGCAAATTGATTTTTCTCCATTTAGTAAGCGGGTAAAACAAGTCTTATCTTTACTTATAGTACAATAGTTGTTCAAAAGTTCGTTCTTAAAATTAGATATTTCATAATAGGTATTTTCGCATTTTGCGACCTGATTACTTATAAGTAATTTTCCATCATTATGTGAAATGGATCTGGCATAGTAAATTTCGCATCTGTTTGTTATAACGGGGTATTTTATATAAATTATTAAGAGTTCTTTATGCAATACAATTTTGAATATGGCGATGTCCATTAAGTCTGCAATAAGTACAGGCTGTTGTTCGTGATCTAATATTTCTTTGATGTCTTCATTGTTTAAAATTTTTGTGTTGAATAAATCAATTTTGGCCAGTGTGATAGTATCAATAATGTTTTGTAAGTCAAATGTTAATAAACGTAGGCGATGTTTTCTTAATGGCAATTCTTGATCGATAAAAATGTTTTTAAAATGATCGGAAAGTGATTTTATCTCTTTAAACAATTTGGAATTAATAATAAATTGTTGGTTATTGTTTTTAATTAAATCATTTATTTTATTCTGTATTTTAATGAAATCATCGTGATCCGGAGTTCCAGCTAACCATTTCCAAACAGTGCCTAACTCATTTATTCCCCTTTTTGATCTAGTTGGTATCAGTTGTGACAAAATTAATTCTATTATCTGTATTTCGTAAGTAATTTCCCATTGTGTCCGTGTATTTTTATCTTTTCTTACATATCCTGATTCTAGATTGATTATTTCTTTATAAAAACTTAAGTTAGTTACGTGGTATAAGTCAGCATATGATTCATAGGTAAGGACATCCTTTTTGTCTTTGAACAGGAAAAATTCGTGATTGGAGTAATCAATTATTTCTGAAGTGGTTATCATTACGAATGTTATTAAAAGTAATACGAAATGCATTTTCTGTAATTTAATAAAAAAATATGGTATTTGTTAAAACTTAATGTTGTCTTTGTGAATAGTCCTGTTTCTACTATTTATTATAACTTTGTTAGGTAAGTTTTCCTTAACAACCTGTTTTTTATATCTAGTTTTTAGCTTATTTCTTTCGCCGTGTTTTTTCTCATAAACTACTTGACCTACGTGATATTCTTTTTCTCTGCGACCTTCATTGTGTGTCACTAACATTTTTTCTTGTGTATTCTTTAGAATTCTTGAAATGTTTTCGTGATTAATTTTATTATATAGAATATCAAAGGGTTTTTGGTTTGTTGTAGAATGAATGCTTTGATTGAATTCTTTTGCGGCTCTAATAATTATTTCAGAATAGTCAGTAAGATTAAATTCTTCTTTTATACAACGAGCTAATTCTGTTAATGTTGAATGTGCTCTTTCTACTTGTCCGTTCGAGGTACTGTGTCTGGGGTCGGCGAAATGTAGAGTTAAACCACATCTTTGTGCAAAGGATTTAAATTGAGCAGAGGTGAAGCTCGGTTCATTATCTGTCATAATTACTTTGGCGCGGGGAAAATGTTGGAGTAATTCCATTACTTTATTCTCGATGTTTAGTTTATTTTGAATTTCTTTTAAGACCAGGAATTTTGAATAAGCGTCAATACAGGTTAAGAAAATAAGACTTTGCGCGTAAAAAATGTCGATGTGTAAATTCTCTCCTTCTTTAGTTGGAATAGGAGCTTCTCCAATAGGGATTTTAATAGGATGCCGGTTGTATTTATTTTCGTTGCAAATTGTGCAATTTTTTATGTATTCCTTTAATTTGATATATAAATTTGGCCAATAAAATAATCTATTAATTTGTTTATAATTTTCGTCTAATCCTCTGTGAGCACGACTATGTGTTTCTTCTATTATGATAGCCTTATCTTCGTTATTTTCCACGTCTTGTAGAAATATTTTAGTATAAAGAAATTTGTTGTTAAAGTTATTTTTTAATGGTAATTGAATATGATAAAGATCTTCTAAAGTGCAATGAATTCCTACCGTTATGTTTGGTTTTATATATTCCCTTAATATTTCTATTAAGTTTTCTGGCGTATCATATTCAATTATATGTCTAGTCTTATCAAAAACCTTCAATGACTCATGTATTGTATACCTCCCCTTTGTTAATAACAGTTGTTGTTGAAACTGATTTAACGGTTTTCGGGTCTCTTGTATTACATTTTCAAAACTACTTTCGGCAGAATGCTGTGTATTTTGATCTGAGTTCGATTGTTCTAAGTCGCTGTTAGTAATATTATTTATTTTTATTCGAGATAATGCGTCGGCTACGACATTAGTTGTTCCGGGTTTATATATTATTTTCGGGGTGAAACTTTCTATAAAGGAGTACCATCTTTTCATTTCTACGTTCGGGTTTTTATCTGAGATTGTGAAAGATAAAGATTGATGGTCTGTTTGTATTTCTATACCAATTACACCATATAAGTAATTCCTGAGATTTTTAAGAGCCCAAACTATTGCCAACAATTCTTTTTTATTTGTGGCATAAAGTTGTTCGGTTTTATTTAAAGTTTTGGATATGAAAGTAATTGGTTTATTATCCTGTGATAAAACTGCTCCGATAGCTACATCTGATGCGTCTGTTGTTAAAGTGAATTTTTTGTTATAATCTGGTTGAACTAATTCCACTTGTGCTATTAAATTATCTTTAAGTTCTTCAAAAGCTTTAACAGCTGGGTCGTCTAACTGTATTGTAATTTTTGTAGACATTCTCCTAGAAATTTTTCCATTATCTCCTCCTAGGTATTTGGTTAAAGGTTTTGCAATTTTTGCATAATTTCGGACAAATTTACGGTAATAGCCGGTGAGGCCTAGAAAACTTCGAAGTTCTCTAATGTTTTGTGGAATCGGATACTTCATAATTGTGGAGATTTTCTCAGGATCTGTTTTAATTACATTGTGAGATACTATATAACCTAGAAATGCTGTTTCTAATTTAAAGAATTTTGATTTTTCTAGAGAAATTTTCATATTAGCTTGTTGTAAAATATTTATTATTTGAATTAAATCTGTGTAATGTTGTTCAATTGTATTAGAAAAGATTATTATATCATCCATATAAACATGACAAGTTTTTCCGACTTGTTCTCTCAATATGTCATCCATTGCTCTTTGAAATATTCTAGGGGCGTTTGTTAACCCAAATGGCATACGTAAGAATTCTAATTTTCCGTTATTTATAGAGAATGCTGTTTTTTCAATATCTGAATTTTTCATTAAAATTTGGTGGAATCCTGATTCCAGATCAATGGTTGAGAAATATTTTGACTTCCCTAAGTTAGATAATATTACAGACGGATCTTGCATCGGATATCTGTCAGGTATTGTACTTTCATTTAATTTTTTATAATCAATAACTAATCGATGTTTTGGAGACCCATCTTCGTTTTGACCTTTTTTAGGTACTACTAAAACTGGTGAATTGTAGGGGCTTCTACTTGGTCTTATAATTTGTTCCTTTAACATTCTATCGATTTCATTATTAACGAAATCTGAGACCGACATGGCATAAGGATATTGTTTGCTATAAATTGCTCTGTCATTGACTGTATTTATTTCTCCTCGAATATCGGTACGAAAAGGAATTTGCGTATTTATTTTAGAATGCTCCTTTTCAATTTTATTCATAACTTTATTTTCAAATTCTTTTATTTGATTTGAAATTATATTTAGGTTATGAATTTTTTCTTTGTCGGAAAACTCAACGACTGCGTGCTCTGTATTTGTGGATTCCAAGCTATTTGATTTAAGACTGACGGAATTAACATCGTCGGCTTGTTCAGGATTTTTTAATCCCAAACTGATATATTTTTTATTAGCGGATAAATTTACGCTGGCGTGCTCAGGATTTTTTGATCCCAAACTGATATATTGTTTATTAGCGGATAAATCTACGCTGGCGTGCTCAGGATTCATTGATCCCAAGCTATATAAACTGCCTTCAGCAATTACTGTTTCGGTTTTATATATCTTTTGCTCATCTAAATATTTTTTAATTATATATTCTTTTAATGGAAGAATATTTTTTTCCTCAATTAAACACAAATCGTTTTTATCCTCGTCAAAATATTGGAGTTTCTCTTTATTTCCCTTATACTCCATGATTCCTTTCTCGATATCTAATTTAGCTACAATCTTTCTTAACAAATTAAATCCAATTAATAGATCAGATTCTAAACCCTCAATTTCATAGAATAAATGTTGTTCCCCAAATATATTTATCAAATGATAATATTTTATGATTGAATATCCATGAACTGTAGATACTCTTTTGTGTATTGATAATTCCCTTTTATTCTCATAAATACCCTTTTTTATATAACACGCGATGGCTCCTGTGTCTATTAATATTTTGAATTGTCTTTTAGTTTTTCTATCTACCCTTGTGATATGAGGCATCCCTCTGTAAGGTGCTGATCTAAAAAATGGTTCTCGTTGATATTATTTACTCTCATTGTTTTATGAGCTGGCTGGTTGACTGTTCCCGTTGATTCCCGTTTTATCGGGGGGTGTGTTTCGGACTGATTTACAAGACCTGCGCTTATGTTGTGTTTTTGCGCTGGGTATTGATTATAATTATTTCTTTGGAAATTATTATTAAAATTGTGTCGGTTATTATTATAACTCCACTGGTTGTTATTATTCCTAGGATGATTATAATTTTTAAACGGACGATTTTGAACTCTTATGGAGTCGTCTACTTCCATAGGTTCTGGTGGTGGTTGAACTTTGGAATTATTATTAAAATTCCAATTGTTATTCGCTCCGAAGTTCCCGTTTTGCGGCCAATTATTATTTATCCTATTTGGTGTATTATTAATCTGTCTAGGGGCAAATCTAAGGTTGTTTCCTTGATTTCTGTTTTCACTCCTAAATCCATTATACCTATTTGCAAATTGAGCTCTAAAGTTGTTAGACTCTAATTCCTGACACTTTGCCAAAGCATTTGGCAAATCTGGTGGGTTGAGAGAGAAGAGTGTTTCTGAGATTGAACCGTTTAATCCAGAAATAAAAATTCTTAGCGCGTTGCTCCTAATTGTTTTATTTGTTTCCTTGGTTATTAGGCTGTCCTTTCCATAAGTCATTATAGTTTTATTTATAAGTAACGTCATTTTCTTATTTACTTCGTTGTAGAATTCGTTAATGGTCATGCGTCCCTGTCTTAAGATGCTTAATTCTGTTTCGAGTATATGGATTGGTCTTTTATCGCTATAGATAAAATCCAATCTAGAAAGAATCGCTTGAAAGTTTAAAACGGTATCATGGTTGGTTAGAGCATCGTGTGCTGCTCCCATGATTTTATTACGTAAAATTGTTAAAGCGATAAAATATTGTTCACTTTCAATTTTATATAGACTCATTGCGGTTTCCGCCGCTTCTCTCCAGCCTACATATTGGGTTATTTCTCCTGTGAACTTTGGTAAGGATTTAATTACTTCTAATGTAGTTTCGCATTTTATGGTTCGGTCTATTGTTTGGATCTTATAGTCTTCTACCTCATTTTTGTTAGCGGCTAACTGCTCTTCTAACCCTTCAAGTTTTCTGGTTACTTCACTCAACTGTACATTTATTAATCTGTTTATTAATTCCATTGTCAGATTACTGGCGCTGGATATCCCGCCCGAAAGGGTTGATACTGAACCTCCGGTTGCCATTGTTAAATTTAAATTATCAAAACTATTTATCAAATCTTCCAGATTGTTTTAAATTAAATTGATATTGTAATATTTAATTTCCAAGTAGTATTCTCTGTATCTTAATCTTAATTTTTTTAAATTTTATTTAAAGACTTAGTGTTGTTTTTATCTGCTCACGATACTTTCCGTGGGAGTTCTTCCTTCAGCGTAGTTGGTGGAGGGTAGGGGTCTTCCTTCAATTGGTTGTTCTTAATAATTCTTTTTTGGTGTCTTCCTTCAATTGGTTGTTCTTAATAATTCTTTTTTGGAGTCTTCCTTCAATTGGGTCGTCTTGATAATTATTTATTGGGGTCTTCCTTCAATTTTTTATATAGCCTTTTTATTTTTGAATTTGAATTTTGAAATTGAATTTGTTTGAATTTCTTTGGTTTCGTAGTTGAGTTCTGAATTTTTATTATTATGTTATGTTTATGTTATTATTATTATTGTTTATTATTATTATGTTCTCGTAATTTGTATTAAGTATTCAGTCCACCTTTTTATGTTAAATACTTAATTGGATTATTGCATTTATTGATTTCCAATTAAGTTTTTTTCACGATCACTTTCACATTAGTTAGGCGTCGTTGAATTGTTGTGGATGTTTTAATTTTTCCACTAAAAATATGGATTGTTGGCGGCGCGAGTTCCGTTTTATTTTTAACTTATTATCGTTAATATTTATTTAGAACTTTTGAATACGCCGCCCCACGTTGGGCGCCAATTAAAATTGTTACTCTTTATTTATTTAAAAAAATAAATTTTATTTTTTATTATTTAACATTTATTTGGTGATAAACTTTTTCACTTATACTATTACGAGACACTTGGTAACTTATGTTTAACTTCGAGCTGTTGACGATCTCGTCCCGATTCTTTCAGACTCCCGATTCAGACTCCCGATTCAGACTCCCGATTCAGACTCCCGATTCAGACTGATCTTCAAATTCTAAGTCCTAATCCAATCAACCTCGGCCAGAAGCTTTTCTTTCGGAAAATTACCGAACTTTCGATAAAAGCTTTATGCTGGAAATTTTCCACTGCATTGTGAAATTCAATTATGCTGATCGATGCAATTTTTGATTGATACGCAATAAGTCGGCCGTGGCTTGGTCTCCAAGCGGAAGCTGTGTTTACGTTAAGTTTGGGTTGCTTATGTTAGCGGGTAGCTGAGTGCTGGCAAAGGCAATGACAAAAACAAAGACAAGGGCAATTCCGACGAGATTGAGAATTGGAATTTGTTTATAAATTGTGGAAGGGAGCTATGTTCATGGGTTGGATAACTTGCAGGCTAGGGACTTCCTCAGCCACAAAAGACGCCCCAGAAGACAAAACATCGCGACAGGAGATCCTAGCATTTACCAACAATATTCAAGTTCTACTAAGCGCCATCTGATAGCTAAAGCAAACCTTGATACCTTATTGGAGAGTGTTGGTCCAGATGGTAATAGTGGATTCTCAATATGGAAGCTCACGAGAGGAATCAAGAGACAGCCTTTGTTTCAATCATCGATTCAGGATCGAGGTGGCAACAGGCTTAAGATGGATGATGAGAAAGCAAGTGATTTTGCTTCGCACCCATCTTCCACCTTCATGCCCTTCAATTTAACGGACGACACCAATCGTGAAACATCGCAAATTTTTTGGATACTCCGACTGCTCAGAAAAGCCCTATAAAACATACCTCACCGCAGGAAGTAATGATGCAACTAAAGACTTCACCTTGATCGGACGCTGATTTAGAAAGCCAATATCACGGCAGTTAAAGCCATATCGCCAAAAAAGCTGGACTGGCTCAAGAAAAACTCCATATGGCAACTAAGGCTCTCTCTTACATTTTTAAACATTATAATTAAGGAACAGTATCTATAATATTATCTTTTAAGCTACGTATTAGGTTAAGTTCAGAAGGAACTAATCGATTCCTAGTGACTTTAAGATTAACAATAATAAATGATTTAAAAAAGTAATTTTAAACTTTAAGTTGTTTAAAAAAATGTTTGGTTCAATGGGTTATGCTTGAAGGACCGACTGCTTTAGTGAACTCTCTTTTCTCTAATCTGTCACGCTCTCTTATGCCGTTATTAGAAACGACGAACACAACGCGCCTCTCCCAATTTCCTCTTCTGGCTTGTTTCCGATTCCAATATTCGGCACTCCTGACTGGGTGTTCGTCCCGAACCCCATCATGAACTCAGTCGCAGTAGTTGTTTTTAAAGGACCTTCAACATCTCCCACTTTCTCAACATTATACCTACTACGCCTATGAACCAAGAAACTTTCCTTCTAACTTCATTACAACATCGTTGACCTTGTACTGCTTTTCGTCCTTTCTCTTCTGATTGATAGTTCGCCTGTTCTCTAACTACAACGCTTCTATATTATTCCTAGCCTCCTTACGCACCTGTATCAAAGACTGCTGCACCTGTTCTTTAAGTTCTGAATTTTTTTTTTAATCTAGAAAATCTACCCTTCTCTGTAAAGTCTGATATTTGGCCTATTTGATTCGCAACCCGTTCTGATCAGACACCACCATCATTGCCTCTCACAACTTTATTATTTAATTTGCGATAGTCGCAGCACAAACCTTTTTTTCCATTACTTTTCTCCATAAGTACGACAGGTGAAGCGTACTCCGAAGAACTGGGCTTAATAATCTTTTGTTCAAGCCACTCCTGAACCTGCTCCTGTAAGGGAGTCTACTACCTTCTGCTCAAGCATGTTGAAACACTGGTGTTTCGTCTGTAAGTACCGGACAAAGAAACGTTTTCGTCTCGACCGGACAATTAACGTTTCTTTTCGGCTTGTGCTCTTCTATCATACAACACTTCGCTTCGAATGTAGGAAGTGCGATAATTCTACGTCAAGCTTTCCTGCTGCTTGTTCTACAGATATCATGCACAAGCTCTGAAATTCGTTCAGCTACTCCATGCGTGAACTTCGGTTCTGCTCTCCATCTTGGACCTGCTTTTTGAGCCCTTTCACTACCTGCCTGATATTGGTATGAATTCAGTACCATCCTTCGTGGTTTTTATGTCTAGCATTAGTTAAAGGGTTCTACTTAAAATCGCATCGAATTTTATGTGTTTATGACGTGGAATTCTAGGTCATGAATTTGAGCTGGGATTGTAAGACCTCAAAGGTACGACTTGACTTTCTCCGTCAACTTTTCTTTAAATAAATGTTACGAGGTACCAAACAGAGATCTGCGCAAGTATCCACAAAAATCCTTGAAAATGACTTTCCCGAACACAATGTACTTTAACTCCAGGCCTAAAGACGTAAACACGATTGTTGGCTTAGTTTTGTCGTCAACCTGTACTAAATTATCCTTCTACTCCTGTTTGGCTAACATTTCGACCTTGCATTCGGCCGCGCTATGTCCTGGTTGCATCTGAAAAATTTGTGGTCTCTTTTTGGACAATCTCGTTTTACTCGTCCTCACTGTTACAACATTTTCTAACCTTCTACTTTAGCTACACCTTTCTCGCCGTTAATGAGGTGATAGTCATACTTGACTTGGTTTACCGGTGATCTCATTTTCTGATATGCTTAGTGTTAGTAGGATCTAATTATGTATTAAAAAAGTTAAAACTGATTGCTTTAAGATCGGCACAGAGTCAAGATTACAGATAATAGGATGAAGTCTATTACCATATAGTCAGAACATAATACTTTGTAAGGGTCAATCAACTCATGGTTAGATCTACAATGATTTAAGATAAGGGGTATATAGTTTCTAGTGAATCTACTTGGAACAGAGAAGTTAAGCTTACAATTAAAAACTGTTCCAATCATCGTTCTATGGTAAATTAATTAAAAGTAGTCTACTCGAATAAGGAGGTAATATACGGCCGATTCAATGCGGTCCGAGTGGACTACGTATTGTGGACTCCAAACAGGTGATCCATACTCAAGAATCGGACGGACTACCGAAATAAATAAGGTTTAAGTCACGTAAGGATCATCAAATTCCTTAGACCACCTTTTTATAAAACCAAGCACACCCCTAGCCTTATTGACAATAGTGGAAATATGGTCAGAAAATTTTAGTTTAGGGTCCTGAAGAACA
The DNA here is from genome assembly GCF_004382145.1 of Drosophila mauritiana. Lineage (NCBI taxonomy): Eukaryota > Metazoa > Arthropoda > Insecta > Diptera > Drosophilidae > Drosophila > Drosophila mauritiana. Next base: position 111,392 of record NW_022881572.1, read on the forward strand.
CCGAGATCATCAACCCGTGTTATTCTGTCCAAAGAGCTCCCTCTTAGAATGTATTGGGTTGACACGACAAAATGTCATAACTTTACACTTGGAGCCATTTGTTTTAATTAAATTTTGTAATATGTTATCACGGCACCACATTTGAAAGCTGTCTAGATCGGATTGTAAGTCCAAATGGCGCGAAATGTCCTTGTGCTGGAGGCATAACTTAACATTGTCTGTGTAAATGAGTACACGCGAATGTTTTATTACAAAGGGGAGGTTGTTAATAAATAAGGTAAAAAGAAGCGGACCAAGGTGGCTCCTTTGTGGGACACCAGATGTGACTCGGAGTTTTCAGGATAGAGAATTTTTAAAGAGAACTTGTTCCGTCCTGCCATTCTGATAGCTTGAAATCCATCCTAAAACATCAATAGGGAAACCTAATAGATCAAGTTTCCTTACTAGAAGGTAATGATTAACAGAGTCAAATACTTTACTAACGTCAGTGTAGATGACATCTGTTTGAAAATTATTTTTGAAGCCATGTGTTACGAAAGAAGTTAGCTCCAAGAGGTTAATGGTTGTTGATCTGCGTTTCATAAAACCGTGCTGACACGGTGATATGATTGATCTACAAAGGTGCTCCAAGTGAGGAGTGATAACATTTTCAAAAAGTTTTGGGATAGCCGACAATTTAGAGATTCCTCTGTAATTGCTTACATCCAATTTGCTACATTTTAAAGAGAAATCACAAAGGACTCCTTCCATATATGTGCGAACTGTCAACATCCCAGGGATAAGGTAAACAGTTTCAGTAGAGGCTTGCACAAGGCTTCCGCACAGAATCTGAGCACATAACCACGGATTCCGTCGGGACCTAACGAATAGACACGCTGAAGATCGTACGGCAGTGAGCTGTATGGTGGGGCAAAATATTAGATTCGACTTAGGTACCGCATAAGAGTATGGCTGTTCGGGAATTCGTCAACCTATGACTACCAATAAAAAGCTTTGCCGCTCCACTAAGTCGTTGATTTTCATATATGTACACCCTCACTCCGATTTCTTCATTATCCGAATTCAAGCCATACTGAGCAAAGAGTCTGTTTTGTAATTCATGTTTCCTTCCATCTCAGCTTAGTCCTAATACTCTTAATTTTTCTCGTAACTCTTCATCTAGAAGTGCCAATATCTCTTTCCTCTCATTTAACCCGTCAAGCCCACACTTTTGAAATATGTTTTGATGCTTTTCCTAATTTTTATTATTCTTTTAAATTGGAATTGATTTGCCAAAAACGTTTTTTCTGCGCCCACTCTAACGCCGAAAACCGCACAGAACATCCACGCCCACGCTTTTGAAAAAGGTTATTTCATTTTTTCGTTTTATTGTTTGCCTTTCCCATTTCTATCGGTATTCCAACAAAACTTTGACCATGACACTCCTTTATGGATGCCCCAGAAAAAATAATGAAATTTCGTGTCCGCATTCCCAGTAGCTGAGTAACTGGTATCTAATAGTGGGGCAACTCGACCAAGCTTTCTCTCTTGTTATGACCTTTACTCGTATAGTGAAATGGAATACTAAATTCGTTGAAAAGGAAAGTAGAAGGATGCGTTTCCACCACATAAAGTATATGTCGGAGTCCGAAGGCCAGGCCAACCAATTCAACCTCCTGTGCATTTCGGATCGTGGCCTTGCGTTTCCTCGGTTACATTCTTGAACAGCCTTCTTTAAACTCTATCTTCTGACTGGCTCAAACTTCACAATACCTTGGCACTGTTATGGCACGCATCATTTCTTAAATTTTTATCTAGATATTTTTTCATAATTTTTTGCTTTTAAATTTCTATCGATTTGCCTTTACTTTACATTTCCTTTCCCGCTCTTTCCCCTCTCTCACGATTTCCCACAAAAATTATTAAATTTCGCGTTCGCATTCACACAAGCTGAGTAACGGGTATCTGATAGTCGGGAAACTCGACTTTAGCATTCTCTCTGGTTTGATTTATAAACTTCTCCTTTTCCGTGATGTGTTCTTTCAATGTTAGATTAATTTCAAGGGTGATACAGAATATTTGGCTGTTGGCTTCTGTAATAAGAGCTACACCTTTGAAGAAAAGAAGGGAAATTTTCTGTTGCAAAAGATAGAGGAGACAGTCATTTACATCCACATATAACTCAAACGAACTGGAAGTTCTAGCAGTCATTCCAGCACTGATAAAATGGAAGGTGTATGTCCTGGGAACATGGTTTAAAATGGTCACAGATTGTTACGCGTTTGCAATGACGATGAAGAAGAGAGAAGTTCCGTTGCGAGTAGCTAGGTGGGCGATGATTTTACAAGTCAAGACTATGACTACAAAATCGAACATCGATCTAGAACAAAGATGAGCCATGTAGACGCTCTCAGTCGAGTGGTATTTTTGTTTTGACAGAAAGCGGAGCGCATAAGCTAAAGGAAGCTCAGTTGTTAAAGGATCCATGCAGAAAACGAATCGTCATTCCATATCAAAAGTAAGGCCATTTTTCGGCGAATCGTTGAGTGCATTTTAGTAAGCTCGAAAGCAGAAAGAGAGGAGGGATATCTCAATCCAATTGATAAGGGAGAGAAACCACTCGTCTTTTAGCATATAGATCACGCATAACAGATCACCAACAAGAAGTATAATCACATACTAGTCATCGCAGATGCAGTCTCGAAGTACGTTTGGTTGTATCCGACGCGAAGTACTGGGGCAGAGGAGCTTAATTGCTTAGACAGACAGGCGGTAAATTTTGGTAACCCATTCAGGATAGTGTCAGACCGTGGTGCAGCTTTCACATCAAACTTTTTCAGAAAATATTGGGAAAAATAGCAGATTCAGCATTTATTAATCGCTACAGGTGTACCTCAGGGTAACGGTCAAGTCGAAAGAATGCACAAAATCGTGGAGCCGATGATGTCGAAGATAAGTCTAGACAGCCCTGGAATTTGGTACAATTTGGGTAAAGTTCAACAATTGATAAACAATATCGATTCCAGAATCACAAAAGTGTCACCGCTCAAACTACTAACAGGTGTTGACATACGAGTTATTGACAGTTCATAACTTAAAGAACAGGTGCAGCAGTATGATACAGGAGTTAGGAGAAGATCGTAGCCAGATGCGCCAGGAGACTAAGAATAATATAAAGGCGTTGCGGAACAGGCGTGAGAGAATTGAGTAAAATGATAAAACGCATTAAACACCTTATAATAATAAGACGACATTATCGGTAGATATTGGGAATAAAATGAGAAAAAATTGCAAAAAGTTTATTATGCAAAGACAGACATTGCAAAATCGACAAACCCGGTATACAAGTTTATTTTAATTTAATACCTAGCAGCAAATGATTTTGTTGTCATACGTGAATTCAGATTCTAATGTTGTGATTACAACTTAAATCTTAGCTACTGAAAATAAATTTTATAAAAAATAACTTGAAATGGCTGACGAAAAGGAAAAGAAGGAGCCGGTAAGTGAAGTTGAACATTAAACTTCGAAGTCTAAATGGCAAACGAATTTCCAGGCCGACAACCGTCCGGAGTTTTTCTGGAACTACCTAACAAAGACCATGCGTCTTAAGCTGGATAAGTGGACTAAAATGATAACAACCAACGAGTTTAGGGTGAGTCAAACACCCGAGTTTCTATTAAACGTAATTTCTTTGTTCATATTTCAAATACATATATCTCGAAGAGAAATCCGGGAGAGAACACTTCTGCTGATTTTCTTTCGGAAGCTTTTGGAATGAAGACTACTTTGGCTACAGTCCAGGCAGTAGGTATGGCCTAATGGTAGGCTGCTGATCAATGTTTTCCTTAGCGCTCGTTGAAGCAGGATTGGCTGAATGCCATCTGGACCTGGAGATTTGTAGGGCTGGAATGTACCAATAACCCATCTTAATCTCTCCGTTGTTAATATTGATTTTGCTTTGGCCCAATCAGTAGCACGCGATCTAATTTGTTCCGTTACTGAGGTATTCCCATCCCATCTCATTGTTATACATGGTCAGTTTAATCCGGCAGGCATCTCAGTTCCCTTCTCTTTTTGTTAAAGAGACGCCTGGTCGCTTCCGCAACTTCTCCAATTGGTCGTTCCATTATGGAGCATCTTTATTCATCTTGGCTCGGCCAAGGGAGCAGTTTTCTCTGAACGCGTTTGTAATACACGAGTTAATGTCTTCTACGCGGCCTCCAGTTATAGAGTGGTACGGAGTTTCCCGTTGCCTCAGTAACAGGATCTCGGAGTAAGGAGGCATTGAAACCTTCCCAGTTCGTATTCCTGGGATTGCGCTTACGGTCTCTACATTCTAGATTTAGCCCTATGTTAAAACGAATAATTCTGTGATCTGAGATACGTGCCAGTCGCTTAATGCGAAGCCACTGATCTCCTGGAAAGTGTAATGTCCAGAGCCTCAGATCTTACCCTAGTAACAAATTTAACATTAAGGATTTCTATAGATTATTACTTAAGATAAATTCAAAGACTGACTCACGTCATTGGTTCACGTCGCTGCTGCCCCATATCACGTGATGTGCATTTGCATCACATCCAATGATGATGGGTGAGTGCATCGGAATAGAGTTGCCCACCACTAATTACAGCAAAAAGCGGATGTAAATTGAATTAAACTAAGAACTGTTAGAAAATTATGACGAGTGGTTCTGAATAATGAAGAATATAAAAAACTATGCCAAGTGGCTCTGAATAATGAAGAATATAAAAAACTATGCCAAGTGGTGGCTACGGATAACGAAAAATAATGAAATCTTATGCCAAGTGGCTACAAAATATAGAAAATAAAAACCTCGAGGGTCCTGCTCGGGTTACTTGGGTTGTCTTTGTGGACCACCCTCCCTTTAATTAGGACTGTGGTCTCCAAGTCTGCCTCGATGGTCCTCTCCTCACATTAGGGATTTTATAATAATAATAATTTTGTTTCCTAGTCGTCTAGGACTTTATCACAGACCTGGAACACTCTGTTCCGCCCAGAAGCGTTTTCTCGGAATTTTCGAGATGCTGACGCTGAGAAATGGTTTTCCAGCATAGGCACTATTGTTTGCGATTTCAATGATGTCTCATTGTCACAAGGCCAAATTTGCTCTCTTTCCGCTCGCTTAGCGTAAGAAATCTAAAAATAGAATTTGATTGCTTGTATGAGTAAAAACAAGAGACGAGAACGCGTATATGTGTGCGTGTTGTGCTAGAAGACGATTTTCGGCCCGAAATCAATTCTGATCGAAGAAACAAATTTTCATATTTGGAGTTGTGGCCATTTTTGTAGCAATATGATGATATAAAATAATAATTAAAAATTCACGCCCTGACTTTTATAATTTTAAATTTTTTAAATTCGTTTGTTAAAATTGCCGCTGAAATTAGCTACCGTTTACATATTTATATTTATGTTAAGAATTAATTATATGTAATATATGTAATAACCGGTACCTAGGGAATATCACGGTGAGGCCATTACAATTGTAATGGGGTCCTTTATTTATTAGGCCTTCGAGTCGACTTGAAATATTTTAATGTTTAACATTAAAACATTTCCATGTTCCCCAATTAAGTTATTTTTGTAACTATTGTTTTTTTTTATATTTTGCGTCCATTTATCAGTCGCCAATTATTTAAATATCGCTCATTTTTTTATTTATGAGATAGAATGCTGAGTTTAGCTTGCTTTTTTTTGTCTATCAGCTATCATCACAGTCCACTTGCAATGCTTCAAAACCAAAACTTTTATAAGTTTGTTTAACAGATATGTGCATAACATTCATTATTTTCATAAAACCATAATGAGAAGGCACTATTTTTTTTTGTGCACTTAATGCATTGCTCAACAATACATTTTTTTTATAGACATTTGTTTTTTATTAAATTTACAATGCATGAGCATACGTGTGCAAATTAAAATTGTTACTCATTATTTATTTAAAAAAATAAATTTTATTTTTTATTATTTAAAATTTATAACATTTCACTATACTATTACGAGACACTTGGTAACTTATCTTTAACTTCGAGCTGTTGGCGATCTCGTCCCGATTCAGACTGATCTTCAAATTCTAAGTCCTAATCCAATCAACCTCGGCCAGAAGCTTTTCTTTCGGAAAATTACCGAACTTTCGATAAAAGCTTTATGCTGGAATTTTTCCACTGCATTGTGAAATTCAATTATGCTGATCGATGCAGTTTTTGATTGATGCGCAATAAGTCGGCCGTGGTTTGGTCTCCAAGCGGAAGCTGTGTTTACGTTAAGTTTGGGTTCCTTATGTTAGCGGGTAGCTGAGTGCTGGCAAAGGCAATGACAAAAACAAAGGCAAAGGAAATGCCGACGAGATTGAGAATTGAAATTTGTTTATAAACTGTGGAAGGAAGCTATGTTCATGGGTTGGATAACTCTCCCCCTTCTAAAATGACGCGTCCCGCTTCATTATTAATTTCGTTCAAACGTTCATTTAATTCTGTTAAAAATTCTACATCACTATTTGGTTTTTCTGGTTCTGGCCGTTTTTGTTTGGTTACAAATATATAATATCTGAATTTTATTATTAATATAGTTAAGAAATACAAAATGATTAAAATTAATAATATAAATGAAATTGAAATTTTCCAATTGTAAATTTCAATAAATGGGTTTAAAATATTAATGTTGTCAAGAGAAAGTTCTGAATCGTTGGATTTTATATATTCTGATATAAGAGTGGTTATATATTCTTCTTTTTAAAGTGGTTGGTAGTTATGTATTCAAGTATTTTGTTTTCTGAATTGATGTATGAAATATTATTTATTGTAGTTGTGCTGTTAAATGTTATTAAATATGACCCGTTTAAATGAGAATCGTCCACAATATTATTTCCATTTATTAGAATGGCACCTTCTTGAATGATATCTATATTCTTATTTTTTTCTAGAATTTTAGTGCAAATTGATTTTTCTCCATTTAGTAAGCGGGTAAAACAAGTCTTATCTTTACTTATAATACAATAGTTGTTAAAAAGTTCGTTCTTAAAATTAGATATTTCATAATAGGTATTTTCGCATTTTGCGACCTGATTACTTATAAGTAATTTTCCATCATTATGTGAAATGGATCTGGCATAGTAAATTTCGCATCTGTTTGTTATAACGGGGTATTTTATATAAATTATTAAGAGTTCTTTATGCAATACAATTTTGAATATGGCGATGTCCATTAAGTCTGCAATAAGTACAGGCTGTTGTTCGTGATCTAATATTTCTTTAATGTCTTCATTATTTAACATTTTTGTGTTGAATAGATCAATTTTGGCCAGTGTGATAGTATCAATAATGTTTTGTAAGTCAAATGTTAATAAACGTAAACCATGTTTTCGTAATGGCAATTCTTGATCGATAAAAATGTTTTTAAAATGATCGGAAAGTGATTTTATCTCTTTAAACAACTTGGAATTAATAATAAATTGTTGGTTATTGTTTTCAATTAAATCATTTATTTTATTCTGTATTTTAATGAAATCGTCGTGATCCGGAGTTCCAGCTAACCATTTCCAAACAGTGCCTAACTCATTTATTCCCCTTTTTGATCTAGTTGATATCAGTTGTGACAAAATTAATTCTATTATCTGTATTTCGTAAGTAATTTCCCATTGTGTCCGTATATTTTTATCTTTTCTTACATATCCTGATTCTAGATTGATTATTTCTTTATAAAAACTTAAGTTAGTTACGTGGAATAAGTCAGCATATGATTCATAGGTAAGGACATCCTTTTTGTCCTTGAACAGGAAGAATTCGTGATTGGGGTAATCAATTATTTCTGAAGTGGTTATCATTACGAATGTTATTAGAAGTAATAAGAAATGCATTTTCTGTAATTTAATAAAAAAAAATATGGTATTTGTTAAAACTTAATGTTGTCTTTGTGAATAGTCCTGTTTCTATTATTGATTATAACTTTGTTAGGTAAGTTTTCCTTAACAACCTGTTTTTTGTATCTAGTTTTTAGCTTATTTCTTTCTCCGTGTTTCTTCTCATAAGCAACTTGACCTACATGATATTCTTTTTCTTTACAACCTTCATTGTGTGTTACTAACATATTTTCTTGTGTGTTCTTTAGAATTCTTGAAATGTTTTCGTGATCAACTTTATTATATAGAATATCAAAAGGTTTTTGGTTTGTTGTAGAATGAATGCTTTGATTGAATTATTTTGCGGCTCTAATAATTATTTCAGAATAGTCAGTGAGATTAAATTCTTCCTTTATACAACGAGCTAATTCTGTTAATGTTGAATGTGCCCTTTCTACTTGTCCGTTCGAGGTACTGTGTCTGGGGTCGGCGAAATGTAGAGTTAAACCACATCTTTGTGCAAAGGATTTAAATTGAGCAGAGGTGAAGCTCGGTTCATTATCAGTCATAATTACTTTGGCGTGGGGAAAATGTTGGAGTAATTCCATTACTTTATTCTCGATGTTTAGTTTATTTTGAATTTCTTTTACAACCAGGAATTTTGAATATGCGTCAATACAGGTTAAGAAAATAAGACTTTGCGCGTAATAAATGTCGATGTGTAAATTCTCTCCTTCTTTAGTTGGAATAGGAGCTTCCCCAATAGGGATTTTAATAGGATGCCGGTTGTATTTATTTTCGTTGCAAATTTTACAATTTTTTATATATTCCTTTAATTTGATATATAAATTTGGCCAATAAAATAATCTTTTTATTTAATTGTTTATAATTTTCGTCTAGTCCTCTGTGAGCACGGCTATGTGTTTCTTCTATTATGATAGCCTTATCTTCATTATTTTCCACGTCTTGTAGAAATATTTTAGTATAAAGAAATTTGTTGGTAAAGTTATTTTTTAATGGTAATTGAATATGATAAAGATCTTCTAAAGTGCAATGAATTCCTACCGTTACGTTTGGTTTTAGATACTCCCTTAATATTTCTATTAAGTTTTCTGGCGTATCTATTAATCATATTCTGGCGTATTATATGTCTTGTCTTATCAAAAACATTCAATGACTCATGTATTGTATACCTCCCCTTTGTTAATAACAGTTGTTGTTGAAACTGATTTAACGGTTTTCGGGTCTCTTGTATTACATTTTCAAAACTACTTTCGGCAGAATGCTGTGTATTTTGATCTGAGTTTGATTGTTCTAAGTCGCTGTTAGTAATATTATTTATTTTTATTCGAGATAATGCGTCGGCTACGACATTAGTTGTTCCGGGTTTATATATTATTTTCGGGGTGAAACTTTCTATAAAGGAGTACCATCTTTTCATTTCTACGTTCGGGTTTTTATCTGAGATTGTGAAAGATAAAGATTGATGGTCTGTTTGTATTTCTATACCAATTACACCATATAAATAATTCCTGAGATTTTTAAGAGCCCAAACTATTTCCAACAATTCTTTTTTATTTGTGGCATAAAGTTGTACGGTATTATTTAAAGTTTTGGATATGAAAGTAATTGGTTTATTATCCTGTGATAAAACTGCTCCGATAGCTACATCTGATGCGTCTGTCGTTAAAGTGAATTTTTTGTTATAATCTGGTTGAACTAATTCCACTTGTGCTATTAAATTATCTTTAAGTTCTTTAAAGGCTTTAACAGCTGGGTCGTCTAACTGTATTGTAATTTTTGTAGACATTCTCCTAGAAATTTTTCCATTATCTCCTCCTAGGTATTTGGTTAAAGGTTTGGCAATTTTTGCATAATTTACGGTAATAGCCGGTGAGGCCTAGAAAACTACGAAGCTCTCTAATGTTTTATGGGATCGGATACTTCATAATTGTGGAGATTGTCTCAGGATCTGTTTTAATTACATTGTGAGATACTATATAACCTAGAAATGCTGTTTCTAATTTAAAGAATTTCGATTTTTCTAGAGAAATTTTCATATTTGCTTGTTGTAAAATATTTATTATTTGAATTAAATCTGTGTAATGTTGTTCAATTGTATTAGAAAATATTATTATATCATCCATATAAACATGACAAGTTTTTCCGACTTGTTCTCTCAATATGTCATCCATTGCTCTTTGAAATTTTCTAGGGGCGTTTGTTAACCCAAATGGCATACGTAAGAATTCAAATTTTCCGTTATTTATAGAGAATGCTGTTTGTTCAATATCTGAATTTTTCATTAAAATTTGGTGGAATCGTGATTCCAGATCAATTGTTGAGAAATATTTTTTTTCCCTAAGTTAGATAATATTACAGACGGATCTTGCATCGGGTATCTGTCAGGTATTGTGCGTTCATTTAATTTTTTGTAGTCAATAACTAGTCGATGTTTTGGAGATCCATCTTCGTTTTGACCTTTTTTGGGCAATCGATTTCATTATTAACGAAATCTGAGACTGACATAGCATAAGGATATTGTTTTCTATAAATTGCTCTGTCATTGACTGTATTTATTTCTCCTCGAATATCGGTACGAAAAGGAATTTGCGTATTTATTTTAGAATGCTCCTTTTCAATTTTATTCATAATTTTATTTTCAAATTCTTTTATTTGATTTGAAATTATATTTAGGTTATGAATTTTTTCTTTGTCGGAAAACTCAACGACTGCGTGCTCGGTATTTGTGGATTCCAAGCTATTTGGTTTAAGACTGACGGAATTAACATCGTCGGCTTGTTCAGGATTTTTTAATCCCAAACTGATATATTGTTTATTAGCGGATAAATCTACGCTGGCGTGCTCAGGATTTTCAAATCCCGAACTATTAGTTTTATTAATGACGGATAATTCAACGTCGTTGTGCTCAGGATTCATTGATCCCAAGCTATATAAACTGCCTTCAGCAATTACCGTTTCGGTTTTATATATCTTTTGCTCATCTAAATATTTTTTAATTATATATTCTTTTAATGGAAGAATATTTTTATCCTCAATTAAACACAAATCGTTTTTATCCTCGTCAAAATATTGGAGTTTCTCTCTATTTCCCTAATACTCCATGATTCCTTTCTCAATATCTAATTTAGCTCCAATCTTTCTTAACAAATTGAGTCCAATTAATAGATCAGATTCTAAACCCTCAATTTCATAGAATAAATGTTGTTCCCCAAATATATTTATCAAATGATAATATTTTATGATTGAATATCCATGAACTGTAGATACTCTTTTATGTATTGATAATTCCCTTTTATTCTCATAAATATTCTTTTTTATATAGCACGCGGTGGCTCCTATGTCTATTAATATTTTGAATTGTCTTTTAGTTTTTCTGTCTACCCTTGTTATATGAGGCATCCCTCTGTAAGGTGCTGATCTAAAAAATGGCTCTCGTTGATATTATTTACTCTCATTGTTTTTTGAGCTGGCTGGTTGACTGTTCCCGTTGACTCCCGTTTTATCGGGGGGTGTGTTTCGGACTGATTTACAAGACCTGCGCTTATGTTGTGTTTTTGCGCTGGGTATTGATTATAATTATTTCTTTGGAAATTATTATTAAAATTGTGTCGGTTATTATTATAACTCCACTGGTTGTTATTATTCCTAGGATGATTATAATTTTTAAACGGACGATTTTGAACTCTTATGGAGTCGTCTACTTCCATAGGTTCTGGTGGTGGTTGAACTTTGGAATTATTATTAAAATTCCAATTGTTATTCGCTCCGAAGTTCCCGTTTTGCGGCCAATTATTATTTATCCTATTTGGTGTATTATTAATCTGTCTAGGGGCAAATCTAAGGTTGTTTCCTTGATTTCTGTTTTCACTCCTAAATCCATTATACCTATTTGCAAATTGAGCTCTAAAGTTGTTAGACTCTAATTCCTGACACTTTGCCAAAGCATTTGGCAAATCTGGTGGGTTGAGAGAGAAGAGTGTTTCTGAGATTGAACCGTTTAATCCAGAAATAAAAATTCTTAGCGCGTTGCTCCTAATTGTTTTATTTGTTTCCTTGGTTATTAGGCTGTCCTTTCCATAAGTCATTATAGTTTTATTTATAAGTAACGTCATTTTCTTATTTACTTCGTTGTAGAATTCGTTAATGGTCATGCGTCCCTGTCTTAAGATGCTTAATTCTGTTTCGAGTATATGGATTGGTCTTTTATCGCTATAGATAAAATCCAATCTAGAAAGAATCGCTTGAAAGTTTAAAACGGTATCATGGTTGGTTAGAGCATCGTGTGCTGCTCCCATGATTTTATTACGTAAAATTGTTAAGGCGATAAAATATTGTTCACTTTCGATTTTATATAGACTCATTGCGGTTTCCGCCGCTTCTTTCCAGCCTACATATTGGGTTATTTCACCTGTGTTCGGTTCGGTTCGCATTCGACCGCCGAAGTGTGAAGACGTTTTTTATCGAGCTCCGCACAAAATCGGTTGCTTTGAGTGAAGTGAACGCCAAATAAAGTAAACTAAATAAAAAATCCGAAAGCGAAAGAGACGCTCTATGCGATGCAAGATAGCTTAAATATATAGTGATTTGTTATCTTAAATTATAAAACTATGAGTCAGAACGACACTCGCGCTCAGCGACAGCGCGAGCAAGCCGAACGCCGGCTCTCAATTCAACGCAACAACGCGTACTTCTCCTACGTCTCACCGACAATCCCAAACGCAGACATCGAGCGGTCAATAAACCTTCTTCTACCAACAAATCAATAAAGAGCGCGCTCCTGCTCTCCCGCTCTCTTAGCTCCGACAGAAGCCCCGCTACCTCCAACAACAACAGCTGGAGATAGACCGAAAGCCCGCTCTACCTCGTCATCGGCTGCACCCGCTCACGCTCTGACTGAGTCAGCGAAAGCAAAACCGCAAGCAATAAACGGTACTGCTGCACTACCAGCAAAACAAAACGAAAACGTAAACAAAAAAGCTGGGTCGACCTGGCAGACTGGAATGGACCGCTACATTACAATAAAGCGAAAGCTCAGCCCGGAAAATTCAGATTTGGAAAACAAGCCGAAAAATACACGCGACAACTCTACCTTGATCAAAAATGTAGCCCCTGCAAATACCAACAGATTTGCCTTGCTGGTAGACACCGCTGAGGACGTGCCGCTGGGATCCGTTGATATCGAACCGAAGAAAACAAAACCTCCGCCAATATACATCCGCGAGAAGAGCACAAGCGGTTTTGTAAATACTTTGATTGGCCTTATTGGAAAAGATAGCTTTCATATAATTCCCCTCGTAAGAGGTACTATCAATGAAATCAAACTTCAGACGAAAACGGAGGACAACTACAGAAAAGTCACAAACTATTTTACCGCACAAAAAATAGGCTTCTACACCTACCAGCTTAAAAGCAGCAAGGGCCTGCAAGTAGTCCTGAAGGGCATTGAGTCTGATGTTACGCCCGAAGAGATAACTGATTCGCTAAAGGAAAAGGGATTTTACGCCAAAAGCGTGTTCAATATCAAAAACAGAAACAGGCAGGACCAACCACTCTTCAAGATTGAGCTTGAACCAGAAAACAAGCCTCCTAGAAAAAACGAGGTTCACCCAATTTACAAAGTCCAGCTCCTTCTGCACCGTAGGATCACGGTAGAAGAGCCGCACAAACGTAACGCTCCTGTACAATGTACAAACTGCCAAGAGTATGGCCACACGAGGTCGTATTGTACACTTCGCCCGGTGTGCGTAGTCTGTGGAAATCTCCACGACTCCAAACAGTGTCAAACTAACAAAAAAAATACATGCAAGAAAAAATGCAATAACTGTGGGGGCAACCACACAGCAAACTACAGAGGCTGTCCAATCTACAAAGAGCTGAAAATCCGTCTTCACAAAAGAATGAACACGGCGCGGGCACACCAAGAAACAGCTACGCTGATACCATCAGAGACAAATCCTGAAGTAATTTTCGAAAGCAGCAAGTTTCGCTCCCTGGCCTACATCCAACACTAACAAGACAACATTTGCAAACGTTTTAAAATCAGGTATGACGCCTCCAACCCAAAATTCCCGAACTGCACATGAAGTGCACACAAAATTAGACACACAACAAAACTATAACCCAGCTGCGCAGCAGGAAACAAAAACTGAAGCTATGATGCAAGCCTTACAACAGAGCATGATGGAATTTATGACATTTATGAAGACCACCATTCAAGACATGATGCGTAATCAAAACCTTTTGATACAAATGCTTGTAGCCCAACAATCAAATAAATAATGGCTACCTTACGCATAGCTACGTGGAACGCCAATGGCGTGTAATGATGAACTCCAATTAATAACACAAGTCCGTTTTAGGTTGAATGCAGCCGTCGGGCTGACTTATATTTATTAAATTTATTCTTTTGATTTTAGAGTAGGCAGAAATGGTTCTGCCAGCTCAACGTCTACAGAGTGTCTGATTTTACATATTTTGAATATATTTGGACTTAGGCTAATCCGCGTAACTGCGCTGCCGGGTACGCCAGCGGCGGAGCGGCGTTCTTATGTATATCTTATATATCTAGACTTATCGGGAGAGCGAGCTGAGTATGTACGTATGTAATATGCATTTGGTCGGCGTGGGAATGCTGACCATGCACTTATACTTTGTGGCCTTCGAGTGGGCAATGCACTTATAATTTTTGGCCTTCAAGTGGGCGATCATGTTACATCCGCCCTGGGCCTTACTGCGTGCATAAACATAAACATAAACATAAACATAGCAACAAAGTGTTGCCATATGTTAATATGCTATTTTATTTAATTGTTGTTAATATTGCATAGGCACATACTACATCTCCCTCCTTTTGAAAAATAACGTAACCTAGTGAAGTTATTTTAATTATTAAATGCAAATTATTTTATTTTAAAATTTTTTTTTTTTAATATTGTTTGTGTTTTTGTTTGAACAACAATAGTATTATTAATATAAAAGTTGATTTTGTAATGCAAAGATAAAGATATACATAGTGTATGGAAAATTTTGTAATAATGATTAAGGAAAATATAAGTTTAAAATCAATCATGAATGAAATTTCTTTAATCTATCTGTTGTAGTTTATAATTTATATTTCCTTTCTTTATAAATAAATAAATAGTCAAGTTTGTGTTTGAGTTTTATGTTTTATATTTTAAGTTATTTTCAACTGCAACACCAGCACCACGACCAACTCACAGCAAAACGTACAAGGAAAAAGAGAACAAATAAAAGGTGTGACCATTCATGTCAAATATAAAGTAGTGTTGTTTAACGTTATTTTTGTAGGTTGAATAGTATATTCCAATAGTATATATATAGTATATATTGAATAGTATATTCCAACACGCCCCCTCAAAAATAACGTCTATAATTAAAAACATAACAATAATATTCATTAGTAACTATCAAATGTGGGTGGTGTGCATTCTGGGAAGTGTTAACTGATCCAGCATTTGCTGCGAGGATACGGGGAAAACCCAGAAAAACCCGATCAGATCATTGTAACAAAATATGTTTACAGGAATTTAAATTTGAAAAATATATATAAAAATTTCATTCAGCATTCGATTGGTCGTCTTGCAGCAAACCCAATTTGTCTCGTAACTCCACAAATCTCGCAGCAGGCAACGGTTTTGTAAATATGTCAGCCAGTTGATTCTCTGTAGGAATATACTCAAGACAAATCACATTATTCTGAACTTGCTCTCTGGCAAAATGATATTTAATATCAATATGTTTAGCTCGTTTATGACATGAGGGGTTGTTTGCTATGCTAATACAGCCTTGATTGTCTTCGTAAATTTTAATGGGGTTTTCTAGTTTAATGTTAATACTAGTTAATAAAAATTTTAGCCATAGAGCTTCTCTCACGGCTTCAAATAGGGCCATATACTCAGCTTCAGTTGTTGAGGCTGCTACTGAGTTCTGTCTCTTTGTATTCCAACAAATGAGATTAAAATCAAACATTTTGAATAAATACCCTGTTGTACTTTTTCTATCAATTTCACTACCACCCCAATCAGAATCCACATAACCAATAATTTTATTTTCAAATGCCAAGTTCTTTTTAAAAATCAATTTCATATCGATAGTGCCCTTCAAATATCTAAGAACTCTTTTTAAGTTCTGCCATAACTCGGAGTTATTTTTGCTACTATATCTGCTCAAGATATTTACTGCAGTAGTTAAATCTGGGCGTGTACAAAGCATTATGTACATTAAACATCCTATGAGGTTACGGCATGGGGTATTGCAGTCTTCATCTGAATTAAGTAATTCATAATTTATTTTACTAGGTAAAGGAGTACTAACTGCATTACAATTTTCCATGTTAAATTTACTTAAAATTTTTTTAACATATGCAGATTGGCTTAAATAGATTTTATCTTCATGCATTTCTATCCTAATTCCAATAAAATGTTTTATTTCATTTAGGTCAGTCATCCTAAACTTTTCCATTAAATACCTTTTGAAGTTATTCATTCTTGTCATATCTCCTGTAGCTATAACCACATCATCTACATATAATAATACATATATGTTTTCATTGATGTTACCTTTGTCTAAAATATATATACAGCGATCAACTGAAGAGTTTACAAACTCACACTCTTTCAATGCTTGCTCAAATACTTCAAACCAGCATCTAGCCGCTTGCTTGAGTCCGTAAATTGCCTTATTCAATTTACACACATTGTCACTATTACACGATATACCTTGAGGAAGTCTCATATAAATTTCCTCTTTTAACGTGCCATTTAAGAAAGCTGTTTTTACATCCATTTGATGGACTTTCAAGTTAAACTGTATTGCTAATGACAATATAAATCGGAAACTTGAAATTCTAGCTACAGGAGCAAATGTCTCTTTATAGTCTATTTGGTATTTTTGAGTGAATCCTCGTGCAACCAATCTAGCTTTGTATCTAATTGGATTTCCAAGTTCATTATATTTAACAGAAAATACCCATCTGCTATCTACAATATTTTTGTTTTCAGGCCTTTTTGTAATTGTCCAAGTATTATTAATTTTATGAGCATTTAACTCTGTATTGATGGCTTCTTCCCAAGAAGATTTATCATCCCTATATTGAATTTCATCAAATGAATTTGGGACATCGTTAAATATAGTGTGAGCATTTAGAACAACTTTATTTAGACTATTATCCTCTTCATTATAGGATATCTGAGGCTTAGTCTTTAATCTCTCACTTCTTCTATTAATAATTTCTATGCCATCATTTTTAGTTGGATTATCAATTCCAATTTCTTTTAAGTGCTCTGCTGTTTCACTTTCCCTACTCTCATTCGGGTAGCCTGATCCCTTACTTTCATTCAGGTGATCATCTCGCTTTCTTTTCTTACTCTCATTCAGAAAATATTTATTACTTTCCTTACTATCTTTCAGAAATTGTATGTTGTCGCATTCCTTACTCTCATTCGGGAATTCTGTTTGTATTATTTTCCTACTGTCATTTGGAAAATTTTTATTTTCACTTTCCTTACTATCTTTCAGGAATTGTATGTTGTCGCATTCCTTACTCTCATTCGGGAATTCTGTTTGTATTATTTTCCTACTGTCATTCGGAAAATTTTTATTTTCACTTTCCTTACTATCTTTCAGGAACACTGTTTCAAATTTAACAGCTCTAGAATTAACCATATTGGTTTCATCGACAACAACATCTCTTGCGACAATAAATTTTTCATTTACAGCATCCCACAACTTAAAACCATTGGGTTCATAGCCCACAAAAATACTTTTAAATGATTTATCATCAAACTTTCCTTGTTTGTTTTTAATATGCACATAAACAGTTGCACCAAACACTCTCAAATGTTTTAAGTATGGCTTCTTATTGTGCCACATCTCATATGGGGTCTTTGAACTATCAACAAGTGCTCTGCTAGGAATTCTGTTGATTAAATAAGTAGCAGTTAATACTGCTTCGCCCCAAAAGCTTTTATCTAGTTTTGCACCACTAACCATGGTTCGAGCTTTTTCCGTAATGGTTCTTATCATTCTCTCAGAAACACCATTTAACTGAGGTGTATGTGGCACTGTTAAGTGATAAGAAATTCCTTTCTTAACACAAAATTGTCTCATCTCATTTGACAAGTATTCTCTACCATTGTCAATGTATAAATACACAACCTTTAAATTAAAATGAGCTTCACTCTTGGCTACAAAATCTTGAAACATGCTAAACACATCAGATTTATATTTAATTAAATAAGTTACACAATAATGTGTAAACTGATCAACAAAGATCACAAAATAATTTTTATCATCTAAAGTAACTGGAGTAATAGGCCCACAGACATCTGAGTGTACTACAAAAAGTGGTCTTTTAATATGGGTCTTATCTTTCAATTGTTTAAAAGGAAGTCTTGCCTGTTTACCATTTAAACAGGGTTCACAAATTTCACATGATAACTCTAAGTTGTTTAGAAGACTTTGATCACTAAATATATTCTTTCGTTTTATTTCTAATAATTTGCCATCGCTTATATGGCCAAACCTCTCATGCCATAAACGAAAATTATTTTTATGCTTAGCATTTATAGAATATGCTTGAAAATTGATCACAGGTACATTGTTTAACATACCTGAATTTTTGACAACCATTAACCCATTTTTCGAAATGGTTACACCGCTTTTGTCAAATTCGATCGACATTCCTGCCTCTTGGAGACGCTTTACGGACATCAAATTACCAGCAGCTTCCTTACAAAAGAGTACATCCTCCAGTGTAATCTCATGGTCATTCCGTAGTCGGACAATACCACGCTTAGTGGCATAAATAAATTCGCCTTGCTTGGCCACTGCAATCTTAAGTGGAGGCACAACCTCCACACTGTCGGTATACAGCGACTCATCATTTATAAGATGGTCACTAGCACCAGAATCAAGGACAAACCCGCAGTTATCCATCACTGAAGTATTATTCACTTCTTTTACCATAAACGCAATGCCGTGTGATGTTGCAGTTTGAACTTGTTTTTCATTTTCTTTATTTTTATTATTTAATATTCTTTTATAATGGAAGCAGTCTTTTTTAATGTGGCCTTCTCTGCCACAGTGGTGACACTTGACTTTATACTTTGAATTTCCCTTGAATATTTTCTTTGGTTTAGTTACCCGATTTTTAAACAAATTATTTTTATAAGTGTTATTTTTGTTGTGCACGATCGCGTTCATAACTTTCTTGCTTGTATCGTTGTGGTCATTTTTAATTTTAATTTCTTGATCCAGCAATCTATTTTTCACAAACGCCAATGTCAAATTTTCTTCAGATAATGTCTCTATCGCTGTTATAATTCCATCGTAACACGAAGGCAATGTGATCAGTAGATGAGAAATTTTATCCATCTCTTCTATTTTTGCACCAGCTGCCAACAATTCACTTATAAGTTCGTCAAAAATATGAAAATGGCTTAATAGTGACATCTCACTCGATAGCTTCAGAGAAAGCAAACGTTTTCGCAGCGCCAGTTGCGACGCCAGACTTTTTCGTTCATAAACGGCGTCCAAATTCTCAAGAATCTGACGCGCCGTAATGTCGCTTGTTGCGAAATTTAAAAACGAGTCGCTTAGGTACTCTATTATTGTACTTTTTGCACAACGCTCTGCCTTTTTCCAGGAGTCATCTACCTCGTTAGGCATTAAACCATCAACTACTTTAAGCACATCTTGCTCGGCTAAAAGAGCCCTAATTCTAAATTTCCAAATCGCGTACTTCTCGCCATCAAACGGCTTAATATTACGTTTAGCCTTGTCCATTTTTCACTCAAATTCTGAGAAGGAATTAATTTCACAAGAATGTGAAAAAATGCTATTTCACAATTTATTTTCACAATCTTTAATTCACAATTTAATTGTTTATTAGGCATGGACTGGGCCCATAACCTGTTGTAGTTTATAATTTATATTTCCTTTCTTTATAAATAAATAAATAGTCAAGTTTGTGTTTGAGTTTTATGTTTTATATTTTAAGTTATTTTCAACTGCAACACCAGCACCACGACCTACCTACTCACAGCAAAACGTACAAGGAAAAAGAGAACAAATAAAAGGTGTGACCATTCATGTCAAATATAAAGTAGTGTTGTTTAACGTTATTTTTGTAGGTTGAATAGTATATTCCAATAGTATATATATAGTACATATTGAATAGTATATTCCAACACTATCTTTATGAACTACTTGCTTCTTGTTTTTATTAGTAAGTATCGTAATATTGTTATTATCTCCTATGCTTTCTATCTTATAGGGCCCTGTGTATTTAAAGTCTAATTTATGACCTACCTCATTTCTTAGTAACACTTTATCTCCTACTTCTATCTCTATGTCATTTACTTTTAAGTCATAATTTTCCTTATTTTTCTCTTTATGTGCTTCAAGCAGTTTTCTTGCTCGAGCATATGCTACTTCTAACCTATATTTACTCTCCTTAGCGTAATCATCTATGTTATATATTGGTTCTATCCTATGTAGTTTATTAAAATGTTTTGGTAAATTACTTGTTCTACCGAAAACTAATTCATATGGACAATAATTATGTACCATAGATGGGGTCATGTTGAAGCAGTATATGAAATATTGAAGCCATACGTCCCAATCGGTTTTGTCCGCCGATTTGTAGGATCGTATATACTCGTTTAAAGTTCTATGACTTCTTTCTACTACTCCAACTGTCTGGTGGTGATGAGCTGTTGATTTTATATTTTTTATTTTCAAATATTTACATAGGTCAGTAATTATTGAATTCTTATACTCTGTTCCCATGTCCGTTATGAACGTCTTCATTGGACCGTACTTTAGAATAAAAGATTCAAATATAGCTTTTGCGACTGTTTTTGCGCTTTTATTTGCTATTGGTATGGCAACTAAGTACTTGGTTAAATCACATATGAGAGTGACTGCGTACTCGTTACCATTTTCTGACTTAGGTAGTGGACCAATTGTGTCCACGACAACTCTATCGAAAGCATGTTCTGGTGTGTCGGTTATAGTCATTGGGGTCTTTATATGCTTTGTTGTTTTTGCTTTTTGGCATTTTTGACATTTTCTTACGTACTCTTTTATGTATTTACTCATATTTTTCCAATAGTAATGTCTTCTGACCTTGGCCAAGGTTTTTATAATGCCTGTATGCCCTCCTTGTATTGGATCATCATGTAGTGTAGACAATATAGCTTCTTTTTCTTTTTCATTATTTATCTGGGTCACCGGGATAAGTAGCGCTACTTTTAAATTCTTTAATATTTTATTGCCCATATTTTAAATTCATCTATTGAAACGTGTTCAAAGATTTTCTTCCACGGTGCCATTTTGATTTGGCTGATATCATATATACCGGCTTGCAATTCAAGCCTTTGGAAAAATTGATCTAAATCAAGAATTGCATTAGTATAAAGATCACCAACATCATATCCTGCAATGATTTTCTTTCCATGTTTAAATAAACATATCGTGTCATTCAATTGCAATGTCACTACTTTTCGTACCTCGTCATTTGTTATGACTTCGTATACGTTGGGCTCTGAAGCTTTTTCTTTGGTTTGTTCGTGCAAATCCAATTGTTCTTTTCCTGCGCAGGATTTTTGTCTACTTTGAAATCTTGTAGTGACTTTTAATATATTTCCAGTTATTTCTTTTAGCTCTTTGATGGTTATTCTTGATAACGCATCAGCTATATGATTGTCCTTGCCCTTTAGATACTCTACCGTAAAATTATATTCCTCTAATTCAAGCCTTATTCTTGTTAATTTGGAACTGGGGTTCACCATCGAGAATAAATATGTCAATGGTCTATGGTCTGTTTTCACAGTGAAGTGTTTTCCGTAAATGTATGGTCTAAAATGTACTATTGCCCAATGGATTGCTGCTAACTCTTGTTCTGTTGTACTCTTATTGCTTTCACCTTTCGTAAAAGCTCTTGATGAATAAGCAACTGGGAGTTGATGGCCATTATGATTTTGAGTTAAAACTGCGCCACACGCTTGCTTGCTTGCTTGCATCTGTTATTATGCAAAATTCTTTGCTGAAGTCTGGGTACTGCAAGAGTGTTGGGTTAATTAGCTGAGATTTTAAATGTATGAATGCTTTTTGACATTCATCTGTCCACTTGAATGGAACATGCTTTTTACATAATCTTGTTATGTGCCGCGAATAGTCGGCGAAATTTTTCATAAAACGTCTGTAGTAATTGCAAAATGCTACAAAACGTCTAGCGCTGTCCGCATCATGTGGAACTGGGTAGTTCTGAATGACATCATATTTTTTGTCATCCGGCAAAATTCCTTTGTCTGTGCATTTATGTCCCAAAAATGTGACTTCATGCATGAAAAATGAACATTTTTCAGGATGTAACTTTAGGTTGTATTCCCTGCATTTACCAAAAACTTCAGTGAGGTTTTTAAGCATATGTTTTTCGGAACAACCTATGACTATTAAGTCATCCATATAAAGGAATGCCTGAGACGGTTCTATTCCGGAGAATGCTCTAGTCATCATTCTTTGGAATGAATTAGGCGCTATTTTTAAACCAAATGGCAATCGCGTGAAACGATATGAGCCATTGTTGGTTGAGAAAGATGTTATATCTCTCGAGCCTTCATCTAGTTCGATTTGATGAAAACCTGACATTAAATAAAGGCAGGAGAAATATTTTGCTCGACCAAGTTGGTCCAAAATATCATCTATTCTCGGTAGTGGAAATTTGTCAGCTAAAAGTTTCTTATTAATTTGGCGATAGTCTATTACTAATCTCCATTTCTTTTTATCTGAATTTGGGCTTGACTTTTTAGGTACTAATAGCAAAGGGCTATTGTACTGTGAAACTGACTATGAGGACTTCTATAATTATTCGTGTATACCGGTTCATCATCTTTTAATCTCAACTGTTGTTTATAAAAATTATTAACCGTTATTGGTTCTGATGCTAATGCAATTATATCTATATATTCGCTGCATATATTTTCTAATTGTGATTTGAACAATTCGGGGAAATTTTTCTTTAATTGAGATAAGACAGTTTTATTTCTGTTTTCACTATTTGCCTGAACTACATTGTAGTTCGAAAGTGGCTCATATTTTAAAGTGTCCATATTAACTAATTGGTCAGAATCTGTCGTATTTAAAATTCGGACAACTGTATTACTTGATGTTGCGATTGTATTTGCAACATAAATACCAGTTTGAATTTCCTGGTTTGGAATTAAAATGTTATCATCTTTGGATGATACTATTAATATTCGGACAACTTGGGATCTTGCTGGTAATAAAGTTGTGTTAATACCAGAGCTGTATGTTATGGGAATGTAAATTGGAAATTTCAGATTGTTTGGTCTAATTATAAACCAATCTTCTTCTGGGTTTAAATCAATTTGGCAATTATATTTTTTAATGAAATCTATTCCTATTATTCCATCACACGGTATGGGAAAATTTTTATCTACTAAATGAAAGTCGTGTGGGATAATGTATTTACCTGTCTGTATCTCAATAAAAGTCTGTCCTCGCGACTGAATTTTCTGTTGGCTTATGCCTTGAATGTTTATTTTATTAGTTATTTGAATATTAGAAAATCTGTCAGAGTTCTCTTTGAGAATATAGATATCTGCACCTGTATCGAGTAGAAAAACTAGTTTTACGCCTGTTTCGGCATGAATGAAAGTGGAAAATATGTTGAGATTATAATTGATGGTGTATACTCTTCGATCTTCTTTTACTGAGTACCTAAAGGCTGTTGCGAGTTTCCCTGATCTGGGATTACTCGTACATTTGCATTATTTCCGTTATAGTTGTTCTGATTGTTGTTACGGCCTCTATTTCCATTATTGCGGCCTCTATTATAGCCATTATAGCGGTTATTATTATTATTTCCATTATAGCGGTTTTGATAACCGTTATTCTGGTAACCGTTATTTTGGTAACCGTTATTGTAGTTGCCTCTATTACTATTGTTATTGAAGCCTCTACCTCGGTTTCCACCTCTATTGGCATTTCCGTATCCTCTGTTGGATCTGTTACCTCTAAAGAACATCACTTTATTGATGTCACCGGTAACTCTTGCACTCGTTCTTATGTATGCGCTTATCGCTGCATCCATAGTGGTGCAAGTCCCTGCTTCCAGTACTGTTTTTATACTTTCGTGCTCAGCACGATTTATCATTGTGTCTATTGCTTCTTTAGTGCTTAGACCAGTGGCATGTTCGAGAGGTAAACCCTCATCGATAAAGGAAGCTTCTAGTAGCTTTCTCAGCCTATCAGCTTCAGCGGTAAATTGCATTGCAGTTTTACCTCTTTGCTGAACTGTTGCTAGTTTTGCCTTGACATTACTGGATGTTTCACCTACGACTACTTTCTGCAATTTGTTTATAATTGCCGGAATCGTCGTTTCATTTTCAACTGAGTTCAAAGTTGTGCCAACTATTTTTGACTTAATGACCTCAATTGCAATGTCTTCATATGGTCCTTTAGCTAGGTCTACCAATTTGATTGCCTTTATGAATCTTTGTAAATGGATCTTTTGTCCATCAAATTCTGGCACTGTGCAAGCGACTTCCTTTATGTACGACCTAATGGCTGCTGCTTGTTCTGCCATGGTTACTTTATTTTCGGAGTCAGCTGCGTTGTTAGTTTTATCCTCGTCCCTCAGCATTAATTTTGCTGGTAAAGTTAGATCGTGAAGATCTTCCTCTTTAATATCTTCTTTGACTCTAGTCCTATCTTCTTCGTCAGAGTTAGTGCTATCTTCATCCAAATTTATTCTTAGCGGTGTGTTTACTATGGTTGGAATTTGTATCTGGAGACTGAATTTATTTTTTATGAATATTAATTTTTCTCTTAATGTCACCAGTAGTTCCAAAGCTTTAACACACTGTTTGCTATCCAAATTCTTTCTATTTTGTTGGATCAGCTCTCTGACTTCATTATAACTATTTACCAGGACTTGGGCATTCTTATTAATTGTTACAGCTTGTATTGATCTGTTTTGCGTTAGGCATTTAAAAGATTTTCTGAAGTTTTCATTTGGATTTTTTATCTGATCAACAAGCTTTTCCCAGTCCATACTCATATCTTCTAATTTATGCATTTGTATTTTTTTTTTAGATAAATTCAATATTACGTTTGTTTTTATTTATTATTTTTTTTCTCATAAAATTTTTCTCCTATTTTCATTCGTAATTGATTCTCTTCAAGATCCTCCTTAAATATTATCTAAACCGTTAGCAGTGCTACGGTATCTTTTCTTAAGACACTTGTTATGCAATTTGTATATTTTTATTAATGCATTGGATACCATAATTAATGCGATTACAATTAGTATTATGGTTATCCAGAACAAATCTGCATTTTGGACTTCAACTTTATTTATGACATTGGCTGTAGAGTCCACAGTTTTAGTGTCTATTAGACCCATTTTGGGTATACTAATTTTATATCTTGGCAAGGAATCTTCTATATATTTACGAATTCAGACCGAGTGTTTAATAAAAAAAAGAACACAGGAGGTTATTTTATTTATTATTAAACGTTTTATTATTTCCAGTAAAGGAAGAACTAGAGCCTTTGGATTATCACTAGGTTGGATAATGGACTTCGAGGTTGAAGTGGGCTTAGCAGTGTTATCGCGATTGATAACGTACTCAGAACTGAACTAGTGTATGGGGACATGTTTGGGTTTATATAGGCGGATTGGGATAGCTTAAGAGCGAAGTTTAAGAGAATAAAGTTATCAACGTCTATTCTCCCGGAAAGAGAGGTGTCTATTCTCCCGTTAAGAGAGGAGCCCCGAGAAAAATTGGAGTAATTTGAGAATCCCGAGACGATTGTGTGGGCGGAAGTTTTTGTTATTTCAGTTGGCTCGCCAAGTGATGGAATGTTTAGGGGACGTGGACATTGGCTCGCCCCAGAGTCTAGACTTTGGACTTCGGACTTTTGCACTTTGCTGTGCGTAGATGAAAGCTAAGCTTAATCGAAGGGCTCTCGATCTTTGAATACATTTCGTACTTAGACATTAATGTGTGTGTGTGATTGTTTACAATAGTGTGTGTGGTTGTGATTGGGAAGTTGTGGGTGTAGATATGTTACTTCCCCATCCTTAAGAAAAAAGCCTGTCCTCAGGCGTTTAGAGTAGGGTACAATACAGGGGTATTGGGGGTGCAGTATTGTCTGTTTCAGGACTTATAATATTTTCATTTTTTTGTGTTTTAAATTTTTTTTTTTTAATTTTACAATTAACTTTTGGGGTATAGTTTTATATTTATAGATAAAGTACAATATTACAATAATAACTATCATGATTAATGTTGCAAGTGTTATTATTTGAAAGATATTATTCGTCTGATTGTGTTGTTCGATTATTTCTTTTGCCTGGATGTATTCGAGTGGTTCAAGTTTTGTTACATTATTGTTTACATAGATAGTTTGAGTATAGTCTGACATTGTGCTGGTAATTAATATTTATTCTAATTGGACCGAACAATTAAATGCTTTTATCATGTTATTGCCTTCTATTATAGTTTCTCTATTGATACAGTTTTGGTTTAGGATAGTCTTGGGAAGGTTCCAAGTTGTGATTATATTAGGTTCTACATATTTTATTTCAAAATCAGAATGTGTTTTACTGTATCTACATTGTGTTGGGACCTGGTTTAGTATACCAATTATACACTTATTTACAACTAAGCTTTGAGAACTTGCCGTGTATGTTTGATTATTGTATGAAAAATATTTGTCATGTATTGTTTCGGTTAGTATGTAACTTTTTCCGTCTGGGTAGGGTATTATTTTAAAAACAGGTGTTTTGGTTATTTCTCTTGGAATTTGGAATATTTTCAGGATTTCGTTTGTATCAGATTTAAGCCAAGCTGAAGTTTTAATATTAAGAAGTTTTTCAGAATTGACGTGAATTAATGAGTCGTGTTTTAAAAGTTTTGGATTAAAGATACCTAAGCGTGTCAGTTGCAAACCAAGCTCTATGTCTTCAATTTATTCAGTGAATTGTTGTAAGTTGAAAATTATTAGATTTATCATTTGTTCTCCTTCAAAGTTATTAATTCCTTCCAATTCGATTCCTTGGTTAATGACTTCTATTACGTGGTTAAGTTCGCTTATTTGTACATTATTTTTAGAGATGTCGGCTATTTTTTGTTGTAATTCTTCTTTATCTTCTTGATCTAAGGTACCGAATAAGTATTTGTAAATTGTTCCCATAAAGTTAACAAGACCGCGTTTACTACGTTTTACAATTCGTATACCGTTCATTTCTCTGTTAAGTTTTTCTACTAGATACTGTATTTGTGGTGAATTATTAAAATGTTGAGTTTGTTTAATAAGTTCTTCATAAGTATTTTCTGTTTTAGTTAAGTTAATAGATAAGTGATGATATTCGTGGTTTATCGGTAAATCTATTGATCCGGTTTGAAAGATTAGGTAACCGTTTTTGGCCTGGATAGGTGTTACTTCTAGGTATTGTGTGTTAATTGTCGATATGAGGCATAACATGAGTATCATGCTCGGGAGTAAGCCTGGAATTATCGTTATTATATTTACTTTTATTAATTTTCTTTTTCTTTTTAAACTTAGACTTATAGTGTGTTATATTTCTACCTCTATTTGTTTCTTCGAAATGTTTATCATCTATTTGTCTTACATTTCCTGTCTTTTTGAATGGGTTAGTCGTTTTTGATCTAACTAGAGGGGATTCTTTGAAGTTTGTGTCTATGTTAAAGTCGTGTCTATTTTCATTGAGTTTGTCAATTTTGTGTACTTTATTTTGTTGAGTGTTATAGGCAGGGGTTCCTGCAAAAATGAAGATGTCTGCTGGGGTTCGACCAGTTGTGTTATGTTTTGTTTTGTGATTGTAAATGTAAAGTATTTTTTCAAATTTTGTGAATTGGTTTTCAGGTTCATTTTCGCTTGTTATTATTCTTAATTTTTCATTAACGGTTTTATGAAATCGCTCAACGTCAGAGATTCCATTTTTACTTGTTGTTATATTTAAAGTTACTCCTTCTTATTCTAACCAAATTTTAAGTGCAATGCACATGAAGGCGGAGTCTTTGTCGGCTTTTATTTCTATGGGTTTACCCATATCGTTGAATATGCGTAAAATAGCTCTTTTAGTTTCAAGCCAATCTCTACTATTTACTTCTATCAGGGAGGCGTATTTAGAATAAATGTCAATGCATGATAGGAATTGTTTATTGTTTACTAAGTAAAAATCCATGACATACTTTTCTCTGGGACTAAAGGATTCTGGGGTTGTTTCAAGAATTAATTTTGTGTTTCTATGTTCAGTTTTAGCGATGTTACAGATTTTACATTCGTTTATGATGTTTTGGATAAGTTTTTGGTAATCAGGGTAATAGTAAAGTTCTTTGAACTGAAGTGTGAGTTTTTCTATACCAGGGTGTAATAATTCATTATGTGTTTTGAGAATGATTTCCTTGAATTGGGCGTATGTTTGAATGTCTATTAGTTTTCTGCTGGTTTTCATAGTTTTAGTGAAACTGTCGGGACTTATGATTTGAATATACGCATTTTGAAATATTTGAAAGTCGATCTCATCAGGAAAGTAAATAACACTTTTCTTAGTGCAAATGTATTCTTTAATGATATCTTTGGCAAGGGTATCAGTCATTTCTTTATAACTGATTTTAATTCTGGTTTTATGGAAATATTTTATTATTTGGACGTCGTCAAAATTGTCTTTTATGAATTCGAATTGTCTGTTATAATAATAAAGAGGTCTTTCTGTTATTGAAATGTGATTTTGATTGTCTTCTTGTGCACTGTGCACAGTAGCTGTTGTGAGCAGGGAAACTGGGTCATCTCCTAGGAAGTTTTCCTTAATTTGAACTCTAGATAGAGCGTCAGCTACATGATTTTCTTTACCGGGTAGATATTGAATATTATAATCGTATTCGTTAAGTTTTATCTTCCATCTCTGTGATTTCATATTGGGATCTTTTATGTTATTTAGCCATACAAGTGGTCTATGATCACTTAATATGTCGAACTTTCTACCGAATAGGTAGGACCTGAAATATTTTGTTGCCCATACTATAGCTAATAGTTCTTTTTCTATAGCCGAATAGTTAAGTTCATGTTCGTTTAGAGTTCTGCTTGCATAGCAGATGGGTTTATGTTCTTGGGATAATACAGCACCTAAGGCTATATTACTAGCGTCTGTTGTCAGTGAAAATTTATTTTCGAAGTTGGGGTATATAAGGACTGGATCGGACGTGATGAGTACTTTTAGTTTCTCGAAGGCGGACATGTAATCATTATCTTTTGTGTTAATTACTGCTCCTTTCTTTAATTTGGACGTCATAGGTTTTGCTATTTTTGCAAAATTGGGAATGAACTTACGGTAGAATCCGCAGATTCCAAGGAATGATTTTATTCCTTTTGTGGTTTTAGGAATAGGAAAATTAATAATTGCATTTATTTTGTTAGGGTTTGGTTTTATACCGTCTGTTGTGATAATGTGACCGAGAAATTCTGTTTCTTTCTTCAGAAATTCACATTTATCAAGTTGCAATTTTAGATTAGCTAATCGTAGCTTATCAAATACCTTTTTTAGTGACATTATATGTTCTTCCAATGAAGTGGAATAAATGATAATATCATCTAAATAAACTAAACAATCTTTATAAATTAAGTCTTCTAGAAGATTGTTCATGCAGCGTTGAAATGTTGCTGGTGCATTTTTCAGACCAAAAGGCATACGAGTATATTCGTAACGTCCATGTTTTGTTGAAAATGCTGTTTTGGATATTGATTGCTTGTCCATTTGAATTTGATGGAAACCTTTAGCTAAATCAATGGTTGTGAAGTATTGACAGCGTCCAAGCTTGTCTAATATTTCATCCATTACTGGAATATGGAATTTGTCGTCGATGGTTATTTCATTGAGACTACGATAGTCTATGACTAATCGAAATTTTGGTTTACCAGAAGCATCACTTTTCTTTGGCACAATCCAAATTGGAGAACAATAGGGGGACTTAGATTTCCTAATTATTTTTTGTTCTATCATTTCGTTGATTTGCCTGTTGACTTCTTGATCAAACGCTTGGGGGTATTTATATGGTTTTTTATAGATAGGGTCTTCGTGTTTTGTATGAATGGAATGTCTAATCGTACTCGTGAAGGTCAAAGTTTCACCTTCTTTGTACTGAATATCACGGTATTCAAGCAAAACATGGGAAAGTTGCTCCCTTTCTTCCGTATTTAGATGTTCTAATCTAAATACGTTAGATTCTTTTAACTCGTCATCTAGGGCGTAGTTAGAGGATGTTACTAGAAGGGCTTCTTCTATGTATGGGTTAATAAGAGGGTTTTCCTCAAATTTAGAAGTCTTGGGACACTCATAGATAGTCTTGGACTCTTCTGGGTTAGATGATCTGGGGCACTGATTGGATGCTGACTCATCTATTTTTAAGTGGTGTTTCCGCTTAATTTTTTGGAGGTGTTTCTCCTTTTTTTGTATATGTAGAGGGGTTTCCTCTGAATTGGATGATCTGAGGCACTCATTGGTAACCTTTGACTCATCTGATTTTAAGTGGGGCTTCCGCTTAATTTTCCGGAGGGTTTTCTCCTTTTTTGGGGTATGTAGAGGGGTTTCCTTTGAGTTAGATGACTTGGGGCACTCATTGATGGCCTTGGATTCATCTGTTTGGATGTGGTCGTACCACATTTTAAATGTGTAGCCATTTATAGTGACTGTATGTGTTGAATAATTAATCTGAGTGTTAGTTGGTTCTAAATAGTTTCTGCCTAATAGTAAGTCATATTTTTCTGAAAAGTTTTGAATATAGAATGTTTGTTTAATGGGACAAAGTTTGCTTGACTGCAATGAAACGCTTTGATTTAACGTTATAATGCCATTAATAGTGTGGACTTTAACTTTAGAAGGTTTGATTGGGAAATTAAAGAAATTTTGTTTCATAATATTAATTGACGAACCGGTGTCTACTAAGCATTTGAGAGTAATATTATTCATTGTAATTTTTAAGAATGGGTTTCCTCCTCCTCTGAATCGCTTTCTGATTCCGAGGCTGGTTGAAGAAAATTTTCGCATCCTGTATCCATTCTGTATTGGGCACTATCACTTTCTCTCTGTCGTTTGACGGGAGGGTTTGGGGCACTATTATTTCTTTGTTGAAAATTTAATGGATTCTGGACTCTTCCTGTATTTAATTTTTGTGTGAGTTCTCTTGCTAACCTTGGATTTAGTTCGCAGGGTTTCGGAGTAGTGCTTGGATTTGACTTAGTTGTGTTATGCATAGCATTGCTCACGAAATTTTGATAGTTTCCCTTATTCTTAGAGGTTTGGGGTTGGATTTTGTTAGGATCGGAATAATTTTGGGCTCTTGTTCTGTCATTGAAAGTTATTTCGTATACGCCTTCATGTTGCGCTATTTGTTTGAGTTTAGATACTGTCGTAATGTCAAATCTAGCAAGAGTCATAAATAACCTATCGGGAAATTTTCTCATGATTACATCTTTGATTGTATTATTTAATGCATTTATGTATAATACAGTATTATTGATATCATTTTCTAGCATAAGTTTATTCGATATCGTGAATGATTTTATTTCTAATTCTTCGACGAACTTACGGATACTTCCGTTGAAGGGTGTGTTGTAAATACGACGGAGTAGTTCTTCACATGGTGTTTGGGTTATATACTCGCTGATGAGCGCATTCATAAGGGTTGGCCAGGTTGTTGCTCCGGATAACTGGGATACACGTTGAGCATCTCCTGCAAGTTGCATTTCAATTGCGCTGAAGAATACATGCCTTTGCCTGATGTCCGTTGATGGATAGAGCTGAAGTATGAACTCAATCCTTCGGATAAAGGCACTGAGTTCTTGGGTGTTACCGCTGAATATTGGTATTTGCCTAATTTGGCTTAGGGCTTGATTAAGATGGGATTCCGATAACAATTGTACTTGCTCGGTTGCCATGGTTGTTGGTTTTATTATTTTTAGTTTTTTTTTGTTTTTACACTTTCGTTAACCGTATGCAGTAGGTTTGACTATTATGTGTCAACCACCGATTATACGTAGTTCTTTTGCGGATAAAAAGAGTTAATTGTATTACGATATTATGTTCACTTTTAGCGCCGATTCGCGTGGTTCAATCTTAAAAGATACGCTTGGTCGTACAAGGATCTTTTGTCACTAGATTGATATTTGTAAACAATTCGCACAACTTTTTCTATTTATCCTACCGACTGCGCCATTTACGAATTCAGACCGAGTGTTTAATAAAAAAAAGAACACAGGAGGTTATTTTATTTATTATTAAACGTTTTATTATTTCCAGTAAAGGAAGAACTAGAGCCTTTGGATTATCACTAGGTTGGATAATGGACTTCGAGGTTGAAGTGGGCTTAGCAGTGTTATCGCGATTGATAACGTACTCAGAACTGAACTAGTGTATGGGGACATGTTTGGGTTTATATAGGCGGATTGGGATAGCTTAAGAGCGAAGTTTAAGAGAATAAAGTTATCAACGTCTATTCTCCCGGAAAGAGAGGTGTCTATTCTCCCGTTAAGGGAGGAGCCCCGAAAAATAGGAGTAATTTGAGAATCCTGAGACGATTGTGTGGGCGGAAGTTTTTGTTATTTCAGTTGGCTCGCCAAGTGATGGAATGTTTAGGGGACGTGGACATTGGCTCGCCCCAGAGTCTAGGCTTTGGACTTCGGACTTTTGCACTTTGCTGTGCGTAGATGAAAGCTAAGCATAATCGAAGGGCTCTCGATCTTTGAATACATTTCGTACTTAGACATTAATGTGTGTGTGTGATTGTTTACAATAGTGTGTGTGGTTGTGATTGGAGAGTTGTGGGTGTAGATATGTTACTATATATATTTTTATATTTTTACTTTTACTTATTCCATTTGTCTCTATAGACATTTATGTATGGAATTTTTTATTTATAAAATTTTTTCTTCAATGTTCGCAAGATTTAAAAAAAATTGTATTTTACATTGTTGCCTGCCTGTTTCTAGCTATGGCTTCACGGGCCATATTGGGTTAACAGGGCATAATAGTATATGCTCTGTTTTACAATATTTCTTACAATTTTTCTTATATTTATATTTTATATTTATTATATATATTTAATTTTCTGCTGCCGCTGATGCTCATCAGGTGTCAGCTGGGCGTCGCAGGGGGTGGCACGCTGACACTCCCTCGCTACTGTCTATTGTTTGTGTGCTGACGATGTCGATGGCTGCTCACAAGTCCCCAAGCAGTGAGGACTCCAGACTCGTTCGCAGCCAGGGGGGCAGGACTTTGTTAATGCTGCTGCTGGTGCTGGACATGCCTGGTATTTTGGAACTTCATTGATTGTGGTTATATTTTTAATATTATCTGAGTGAGTTTTCTCGAGTTTATGGGTCTTTAATTCTTGCTGACATTGCAGCAAATGGTCTAGCTCTGCTTGTAGCTTTAGAGCTTTCGACCAAACCGGTGGCGTTTGCTGACCGTATATTAGCCACCTCACGTGGGCTATACGTTTATTCAGCTTTGTTTTCAAACCGCCACGGTGTTTGCCCATACTCAATAGAACTCTACTCACTCAGATTTTTCCTTGGTTTTTGCAGTTCCATTTAATTATTCCTTATAATGGGTCTTCTTCCAGTCCAGTATTCCTTTGTCTTCACCAGCTTTGGTCAATTCGTCCAACGTTTGACGACTGTCACGGTCGCCATGTAATTTTGAACTCCAATTAATAACACAAGTCCGTTTTAGGTTGAATGCAGCCGTCGGGCTGACTTATATTTATTAAATTTATTCTTTTGATTTTAGAGTAGGCAGAAATGGTTCTGCCAGCTCAACGTCTACAGAGTGCCTGATTTTACATATTTTGAATATATTTGGACTTAGGCTAATCCGCGTAACTGCGCTGCCGGGTACGCCAGCGGCGGAGCGGCGTTCTTATGTATATCTTATATATCTAGACTTATCGGGAGAGCGAGCTGAGTATGTACGTATGTAATATGCATTTGGTCGGCGAGGGAATGCTGACCATGCACTTATAAGTGCATGTGGCCTTCGAGTGGGCAATGCACTTATACTTTTTGGCCTTCAAGTGGGCGATCATGTTACATCCGCCCTGGGCCTTACTGCGTGCATAAACATAAACATAAACATAGCAACAAAGTGCTGCCATATGTTAATATGCTATTTTATTTAATTGTTGTTTATATTGCATAGGCACATACTACAGGCGTCTCACAGCTCAAACTTGAGCTAGCTCAATTCCTACATGAGAAGCATATCGACGTAATGCTTCTTTCGGAAACTCATCTCACAAGCAAATACAATTTTCAAATAAGAGACTACCATTTCTACGGTACAAATCACCCCGACGGAAAAGCACACGGTGGCACCGCCATACTCATAAGGAACCGTATGAAGCACCACTTTTACAAAGAATTTGCGGAAAATCATCTTCAGGCCACATCCATCAGCATTCAGCTGGATGACAACACTCTCCTTACACTAGCGGCCGTATACTGCCCCCCCCCCCCGTTTCACAGTATTAGAAGCTCAATTCCTGGATTTCTTCCAAGCACTAGGGCCACACTTCAATGCAGCAGGCGACTACAACGCTAAACATACTCACTGGGGATCGCGACTTGTGAAAAATATATAAGTTCACATATTGAGCTAAGCCCAAAACTCAATACTGAATCTGATATAGAGAGCTGCACGTGTGCATTGCAATCCATCCTTACTGCAGCAGCTCTTACTGCAACACCCAAAATAACAAATAATACAATTAATTCAAAAAAGACCAACGTACAAATCGAGCAACTCGTCCACGTAAAACGACGCTTACGCAGAGAATGGCAATCTTCCAGATCCCCAACTGCAAAACAAAAGCTAAAAGTAGCCACACGGAAACTGGCCAACGCTCTGAAACAAGAAGAGGACGACGATCAGCGCCGATACATAGAGCAACTCACACCAACAGGCACAAAACAAAAGTCACTGTGGCGAGCCCACTCAACTCTTCGCCCACCGACTGAAACCGTTTTGCCGATAAGGAATTCCTCAGGTGGCTGGGCCCGTAGTGATGAAGACAGAGCCACCACATTTGCCGCTCACCTACAAAATGTGTTCACGCCAAACCAGGCTACTAGCACATTCGCGCTACCGTCCTATCCCGTAAACCGCCACCAGCAACACACCCCAATTGTGTTTCGTCCTAAAGAAGTAACTAAAATAATCAAAGACAATCTCAGCCCGAAAAAATCCCCCGGCTGCGACCTTATAACACCGGAAATGATCATCCAGCTGCCACATTCTGCAGTTCGCTACATAACCAAGCTCTTTAATGCCATCACCAAACTTGGTTACTTTCCACAACGATGGAAGAGGTCGATTATCATAATGATTCCAAAGCCTGGTAAGAACTACACAGTCGCTTCATCTTACAGACCAACAAGTCTACTCTCATGTATTTCGAAACTATTCGAAAAATGCCTGCTGATCCGTCTTAATCAACATCTGATATACCACAATATAGTCCCAGCCCACCAATTTGGATTTCGCGAAAGCCATGGAACCATTGAACAGGTGAATCGTATTACAACGGAAATAAGAACTGCATTTGAATATCGCGAATACTGTACAGCAGTATTTTTAGACGTATCCCAAGCATTCGACAGAGTCTGGCTCGACGGCCTAATGTTTAAAATTAAAACATCCCTACCCAAAAGCACACAATACTGCCACTTCCACTGATCATACAATTGAGGCTGGAGTCCCCCAAGGCAGCGTTCTTGGACCAACCTTATACCTCATCTATACAGCTGACATCCCTACAAATAGTCGCTTAACGGTATCCACATTTGCCGACGATACAGCTATCCTTAGCCGTTCAAGGTCCCCTATCCAAGCTACAGCACAGTTGGCACTGTACCTCATCGACATTGAGAAGTGGCTCTCTGACTGGCGAATAAAAGTAAACGAGCAAAAATGCAAGCACGTGACGTTTACGCTAAACAGACAAGACTGTCCTCCGCTCTTGTTGAACAACATACCACTCCCGAAAGCAGATGAGGTAGCTTACCTAGGAGTACACCTTGACAGAAGACTCACATGGCGCAGGCACATTGAAGCCAAAAAAACCCAACTTAAACTCAAAGCCAACAACTTACACTGGCTCATCAACTCTGGTTCTCCGCTCAGCCTAGATCACAAGGTCTTGCTCTACAATTCTATATTGAAACCTATCTGGACCTATGGCTCACAGTTATGGGGCAATGCCATCAACAGCAATATTGACATCATACAGAGAGCACAATCAAAGATTCTGAGAACCATCACTGGGGCACCGTGGTACGTTCGGAGTGAAAACATCCAAAGAGACCTAAATATCCCATCAGTTACCAACGCAATCACGGAACTTAAGGAAAAATACCATAGCAAGCTTTACACGCACCCCAACCACCTAGCGCGAGGTCTAATCCAGCTCAGCAGCCGTTCCCGTCTCCGGCGAAAGGACCTACCAACCCAGCGAATAAATTATTAGGGCCGTTTAATCATAGAATAGTTGGAAAAATAATACAACTGTTCAAAAAATACTTGTTATAGTTAAGATTTTTAAACTTATTGTTAGTTCTTATACAAGAAGATTCAATAAATAAAAAAAAAAAAACAAAAAAAAAAAAAAAAATTTCACCTGTGAACTTTGGTAAGGATTTAATTACCTCTAATGTAGTTTCGCATTTTATGGTTCGGTCAATTGTTTGGATCTTATAGTCTTCTACCTTATTTTTGTTAGCGGCTAACTGCTCTTCTAACCCTTCAAGTTTTCTGGTTACTTCACTCAACTGTACATTTATTAATCTGTTTATTAATTCCATTGTCAGATTGCTGGCGCTGGATATCCCGCCCGCAGAAAGAGTTGATACTGAACCTCCGGCCATTGTTAAATTTAAATTATCAAAACTATTTATCAAATCTTCCAGATTGTTTTAAATTAAATTGATATTGTAATATTTAATTTTAATGTAGTATTCTCTGTATCTTAATCTTAATTTTTATTTAGAGACTTAGTGTTGTTTTTATCTGCTCACGATACTTTCCGTGGGAGTTCTTCCTCCAGCGTAGTTGGTGGAGGGTAGGGGTCTTCCTTCAATTGGTTGGTCTTAATAATTCTTTGTTGGAGTCTTTCTTCAATTGGGTCGTCTTGATTATAATTTATTGGGGTCTTCCTTCAATTTTTTATATAGCCTTTTTTTTAAATTTGTTTGAATTTCTTTGGGTTCGTAGTTGAGTTCTGAATTTTTATTATTATGTTATGTTTATTATTATTATGTTCTCGTAATTTGTATTAAGTATTCAGTCCACCTTTTTATGTTAAATTCCTAATTGGATTATTGCATTTATTGATTTCCAATTAAGTTTTTATCACGATCACTTTCACAGTAGTTAGGTGTCGTTGTATTGTTGTGGCTGTTTTAATTTTTCCACTAAAAATATGGATTGTTGGCGACACGAGTTCCGTTTTATTTTTAACTTATTATCGTTAATTTTTATTTAGAACTTTTAAATACGCCGCCCCACGTTGGGCGCCAATTAAAATTGTTACTCTTTATTTATTTAAAAAAATAAATTTTATTTTTTATTATTTAACATTTATTTGGTGATAAACTTTTTCACTTATACTATTACGAGACACTTGGTAACTTATCTTTAACTTTGAGCTGTTGACGATCTCGTCCCGATTCAGACTGATCTTCAAATTCTTAGTCCTAATCCAATCAACCTCGGCCAGAAGCTTTTCTTTCGGAAAATTACCGAACTTTCGATAAAAGCTTTATGCTGGAATTTTTCCACTGCATTGTGAAATTCAATTATGCTGATCGATGCAGTTTTTGATTGATGCGCAATAAGTCGGCCGTGGTTTGGTCTCCAAGCGGAAGCTGTGTTTACGTTAAGTTTGGGTTGCTTATGTTAGCGGGTAGCTGAGTGCTGGCAAAGGCAATGACAAAAACAAAGGCAAAGGAAATGCCGACGAGATTGAGAATTGAAATTTGTTTATAAACTGTGGAATGGAGCTATGTTCATGGGTTGGATAACTCTCCCCCTTCTAAAATGACGCGTCCCGCTTCATTATTAATTTCG
The DNA here is from genome assembly GCF_004382145.1 of Drosophila mauritiana. Taxonomy (NCBI): domain Eukaryota; kingdom Metazoa; phylum Arthropoda; class Insecta; order Diptera; family Drosophilidae; genus Drosophila; species Drosophila mauritiana. The sequence goes on from NW_022881572.1 coordinate 149,453, forward strand.
TTCAAACGTTCATTTAATTCTGTTAAAAATTCTACATCACTATTTGGTTTTTCTGGTTCTGGCCGTTTTTGTTTGGTTACAAATATATAATATCTGAATTTTATTATTAATATAGTTAAGAAATACAAAATGATTAAAATTAATAATATAAATGAAATTGAAATTTTCCAATTGTAAATTTCAATAAATGGGTTTTAAATATTAATGTTGTCAAGAGAAAGTTCTGAATTGTTGGATTTTATATATTCTGATACTTCTAAGTTTTTAAAGTGGTTTGTAGTTATGTATTCAAGTATTTTGTTTTCTGAATTGGTGTATGAAATATTATTTATTGTAGTTGTGCTGTTAAATGTTATTAAATATGACCCGTTTAAATGAGAATCGTTCACAATATTATTTCCATTTATTAGAATGGCACCTTCTTGAATGATATCTATATTCTTATTTTTTTCTAGAATTTTAGTGCAAATTGATTTTTCTCCATTTAGTAAGCGGGTAAAACAAGTCTTATCTTTACTTATAATACAATAGTTGTTAAAAAGTTCGTTCTTAAAATTAGATATTTCATAATAGGTATTTTCGCATTTTCCGACCTGATTACTTATAAGTAATTTTCCATCATTATGTGAAATGGATCTGGCATAGTAAATTTCGCATCTGTTTGTTATAACGGGGTATTTTATATAAATTATTAAGAGTTCTTTATGCAATACAATTTTGAATATGGCGATGTCCATTAAGTCTGCAATAAGTACAGGCTGTTCGTGATCTAATATTTCTTTAATGTCTTCATTATTTAAAATTTTTGTGTTGAATAGATCAATTTTGGCCAGTGTGATAGTATCAATAATGTTTTGTAAGTCAAATGTTAAATGTAAACTATGTTTTCGTAATGGCAATTCTTGATCGATAAAAATGTTTTTAAAATGATCGGAAAGTGATTTCATCTCTTTAAACAACTTGGAATTAATAATAAATTGTTGGTTATTGTTTTCAATTAAATCATTTATTTTATTCTGTATTTTAATGAAATCATCGTGATCCGGAGTTCCAGCTAACCATTTCCAAACAGTGCCTAACTCATTTATTCCCCTTTTTGATCTAGTTGATATCAGTTGTGACAAAATTAATTCTATTATCTGTATTTCGTAAGTAATTTCCCATTGTGTCCGTATATTTTTATCTTTTCTTACATATCCTGATTCTAGATTGATTATTTCTTTATAAAAACTTAAGTTAGTTACGTGGAATAAGTCAGCATATGATTCATAGGTAAGGACATCCTTTTTGTCCTTGAACAGGAAACATTCGTGATTGGAGTAATCAATTATTTCTGAAGTGGTTATCATTACGAATGTTATTAGAAGTAATAAGAAATCCATTTTCTGTAATTTAATACAAAAAAATATGGTATTTGTTAAAACTTAATGTTGTCTTTGTGAATAGTCCTGTTTCTATTATTGAATTTAAATTTGTTAGGTAAGTTTTCCTTAACAACCTGTTTTTTGTATCTAGTTTTTAGCTTATTTCTTTCTCCGTGTTTCTTCTCATAAACAACTTGACCTACAAGATATTTTCTTTACGACCTTCATTGTGTGTTACTAACATTTTTTCTTGTGTGTTCTTTAGAATTCTTGAAATGTTTTCGTGATCAACTTTATTATATAGAATATCAAAAAGTTTTTGGTTTGTTGTAGAATGAATGCTTTGATTGAATTCTTTTGCGGCTCTAATAATTATTTCAGAATAGTCAGTTAGATTAAATTCTTCCTTTATACAAGGAGCTAATTCTGTTAATATTGAATGTGCCCTTTCTACTTGTCCGTTCGAGGTACTGTGTCTGGGGTCGGCGAAATGTAGAGTTAAACCACATCTTTGTGCAAAGGATTTAAATTGAGCAGAGGTGAAGCTCGGTTCATTATCAGTCATAATTACTTTGGCGTGGGGACTTTGGACTTGTTTTGACCTTTTTTGGGCACTACTAAGACTGGTGAATTGTAGGGGCTTCTACTTGGTCTTATAATTTGTTCTTTTAGCATTCTATCGATTTCATTATTGACGAAATCTGAGACTGACATAGCATAAGGATATTGTTTGCTATAAATTGCTCTGTCATTGACTGTATTTATTTCTCCTCGAATATCGGTACGAAAAGGAATTTGCGTATTTATTTTAGAATGCTCCTTTTCAATTTTATTCATAACTTTATTTTCAAATTCTTTTATTTGATTTGAAATTATATTTAGGTTATGAATTTTTTCTTTGTCGGAAAACTCAACGACTGCGTGCTCGGTATTTGTGGATTCCAAGCTATTTGGTTTAAGACTGACGGAATTAACATCGTCGGCTTGTTCAGGATTTTTTAATCCCAAACTGATATATTGTTTATTAGCGGATAAATCTACGCTGGCGTGCTCAGGATTTTCAAATCCCGAACTATTAGTTTTATTAATGACGGATAATTCAACGTCGTTGTGCTCAGGATTCATTGATCCCAAGCTATATAAACTGCCTTCAGCAATTACCGTTTCGGTTTTATATATCTTTTGCTAATCTAAATATCTTTTAATTATATATTCTTTTAATGGAAGAATATTTTTTTCCTCAATTAAACACAAATCGTTTTTATCCTCGTCAAAATATTGGAGTTTCTCTTTATTTTCCTTATACTCCATGATTCCTTTCTCAATATCTAATTTAGCTCCAATCTTTCTTAACAAATTGAATCCAATTAATAGATCAGATTCTAAACCCTCAATTTTATAGAATAAATGTTGTTCCCCAAATATATTTATCAAATGATAATATTTTATGATTGAATATCCATGAACTGTAGATACTCTTTTATGTATTGATAATTCCCTTTTATTCTCATAAATACCCTTTTTTATATAGCACGCGGTGGCTCCTGTGTCTATTAATATTTTGAATTGTCTTTTAGTTTTTCTGTCTACTTTTGTTATATGAGGCATCCCTCTGTAAGGTGCTGATCTAAAAAATGGCTCTCGTTGATATTATTTACTCTCATTGTTTTTTGAGCTGGCTGGTTGACTGTTCCCGTTGATTCCCGTTTTATCGGGGGGTGTGTTTCGGACTGATTTACAAGACCTGCGCTTGTGTTGTGTTTTTGCGCTGGGTATTGATTATAATTATTTCTTTGGAAATTATTATTAAAATTGTGTCGGTTATTATTATAATTCCACTGGTTGTTATTATTCCTAGGATGATTATAATTTTTATACGGACGATTTTGAACTCTTATGGAGCCGTCTACTTCCATAGGTTCTGGTGGTGGTTGAACTTTGGAATTATTATTAAAATTCCAATTGTTAATCGCTCCGAAGTTGTGGTGTGGTGGTGGTTGAACTTTGGAATTATTATTAAAATTCCAATTGTTATTCCAATTATTATCCTATTTGGTGTATTATTAATCTGTCTAGAGGCAAATCTAAGGTTGTTTCCTTGATTTTTGTCTTCACTCCTAAATCCATTATACCTATTTGCAAATTGAGCTCTAAAGTTGTTAGACTCCTGACACTTTGCCAAAGCATTTGGCAAATCTGGTGGGTTGAGAGAGAAGAGTGTTTCTGAGATTGAACCGTTTAATCCAGAAATAAAAATTCTTAGAGCGTTGCTCCTAATTGTTTTATTTGTTTCCTTGGTTATAAGGCTGTCCTTCCCATAAGTCATTATAGTTTTATTTATAAGTAACGTCATTTTCTTATTTACTTCGTTGTAGAATTCGATAATGGTCATGCGTCCCTGTCTTAAGATGCTTAATTCTGATTCGAGTATATGGATTGGTCTTTTATCGTTATAAATAAAATCCAATCTAGAAAGAATTGCTTGAAAGTTTAAAACGGTACCATGGTTGGTTAGAGCATCGTGTGCTGCTCCCATGATTTTATTACGTAAAATTGTTAAGGCGATAAAATAATGTTCACTTTCGATTTTATATGGACTCATTGCGGTTTCCGCCGCTTCTCTCCAGCCTACATATTGGGTTATTTCACCTGTGAACTTTGGTAAGGATTTAATTACCTCTAATGTAGTTTCGCATTTTATGGTTCGGTCAATTGTTTGGATCTATAGTCTTCTACCTTATTTTTGTTAGCGGCTAACTGCTCTTCTAACCCTTCAAGTTTTCTGGTTACTTCACTCAACTGTACATTTATTAATCTGTTTATTAATTCCATTGTCAGATTTCTGGCGCTGGATATCCCGCCCGCAGAAAGAGTTGATACTGAACCTCCGGTTGCCATTGTTAAATTTAAATTATCAAAACTATTTATCAAATCTTCCAGATTGTTTTAAATTAAATTGATATTGTAATATTTAATTTTAATGTAGTATTCTCTGTATCTTAATCTTAATTTTTATTTAGAGACTTAGTGTTGTTTTTATCTGCTCACGATACTTTCCGTGGGAGTTCTTCCTTCAGCGTAGTTGGTGGAGGGTAGGGGTCTTCCTTCAATTGGTTGGTCTTAATAATTCTTTGTTGGAGTCTTTCTTCAATTGGGTCGTCTTGATTATAATTTATTGGGGTCTTCCTTCAATTTTTTATATAGCCTTTTTTTTAAATTTGTTTGAATTTCTTTGGAATCGTAGTTGAGTTCTGAATTTTTATTATTATGTTATGTTTATTATTATTATGTTCTCGTAATTTGTATTAAGTATTCAGTCCACCTTTTTATGTTAAATTCTTAATTGGATTATTGCATTTATTGATTTCCAATTAAGTTTTTATCACGATCACTTTCACAGTAGTTAGGTGTCGTTGTATTGTTGTGGCTGTTTTAATTTTTCCACTAAAAATATGGATTGTTGGCGACACGAGTTCCGTTTTATTTTTAACTTATTATCGTTAATTTTTATTTAGAACTTTTAAATACGCCGCCCCACGTTGGGCGCCAATTAAAATTGTTACTCTTTATTTATTTAAAAAAATAAATTTTATTTTTTATTATTTAACATTTATTTGGTGATAAACTTTTTCACTTATACTATTACGAGACACTTGGTAACTTATCTTTAACTTTGAGCTGTTGACGATCTCGTCCCGATTCAGACTGATCTTCAAATTCTAAGTCCTAATCCAATCAACCTCGGCCAGAAGCTTTTCTTTCGGAAAATTACCGTTTGCTGTAGCGCTCTCCGCTCTTTCTCTCTCGAACAAAAATTCGAGAGAGCCTGGAGCCACTTATAGAGCCACGGCCAAAAAATCACGTGCCAAAAAATCGTATGGCGTTACGTATCTTGATATTCCAGTGTCTTTGGCTGAATCATGGCGAATTTCGAAAACTTGTCCACGCAGGTGAGAAAGTATTTCTTATCCGGGGAGGAAATATCGATGTGCAATATTTCTCCTACATGGCCCGGGATCGGTGTTTCACCGAGCTCCTGTTTCTTTGGATGTCTATCGCATTTCGCCTTGGCTCATGTTTTGCACTTGGCGGGTATCTCGCTCGCCAATTTGATCATCTTGGGTAAGTAGTACTCGGAGAGTACCTGCTTCACATTCTCTTGGGCCGACCTGTGAGCTCTGTTATGCTCGGTGGTGAGGATTTCTCTTCTTTCGGCGACCGCGAAAATGTCGGTGACCCTGATCTTACAATGCCAGAACTTTGTGGCCGGAAACTGTCGAGCCACATCGTCTTGGATTAATGCCAGCGTGTGAAGATTACAATGGAAGGCATTTACAAAATTAGGAATAATGGTGTTGGCAAGTTCCTCTAGCAAAGTCTGTTTGCACGAGAAATTGATCGCGTGACGCCTCTTATTCCGAAAAAGTATAAAAGTGTGTTTACAAGGGGAGCGCGCCTCTTCTAAAAATATTTGGTTCTGGAAGCAATTCACGGGCTTGTCCGTGGACTCGGTAGTATGTGTAAACGAAAGTTCGCTGTAAACCGTGGAGGAGGAGACAGTCATTTACATCCACATATAACTCAAACGAACTGGAAGTTCTAGTTCGCCCTTAGGTATGTCCTAGATAAAGCATCGACAGTAGCTGGCCAAGCGCAAGAATGACCTTACTTCAAATACGTTTTTGGGCTCTGGAAATTCTTTTATGGCACCATTGTTGGTGACGATGATAACGTATAAACGTGAGTCTTCTCCCGATACTCTGATGTTAAAATCGTACAGGCTCTTCAGAACCAAATCTACGTGCTTAACATGGGCATTTTCATCTTCTGAAAAGATGATGACGTCATCGACGTAAACGTATCAGAACTTGCCGATCTAATTAATTTAATATGTTATCACGGCACCATATTTGAAAGCTGTCTAGATCGGATTGTAAGTCCAAATGACGCGAAATGTCCTTGTGCTGGAGGCATAACTTAACATTGTCTGTGTAAATGAGTACACGCGAATGTTTTATTACTAAGGGGAGGTTGTTAATAAATAAGGTAAAAAGAAGCGGACCAAGGTGGCTCCTTTGTGGGACACTAGATGTGACTCGGAGTTTTCAAGATAGAGAATTTTTAAAGAGAACTTGTTCCGTCCTGCCATTCTGATAGCTTGAAATCCATCCTAAAACATCAATAGGGAAACCTAATAGATCAAGTTTCCTTACTAGAAGGTAATGATTAACAGAGTCAAATACTTTACTAACGTCAGTGTAGATGACATCTGTTTGAAAATTATTTTTGAAGCCCTGTATTACGAAAGAAGTTAGCTCCAAGAGGTTAGTGGTTGTTGATCTGCGTTTCATAGAACCGTGCTGACACGGTGATATGTTTGATCTACAAAGGTGCTCCAAGGTAGGAGTGATAACATTTAAAAAAAGTTTTGCGATAGCTGACAATTTAGAGATTCCTCTGTAATTGCTTACATCCAATTTGCTACATTTTAAAGAGAAATCACAAAGGACTCCTTCCATATATGTGCGAATCCCAGGGATAAGGTAAACAGTTTCAGTAGAGGCTTGCACAAGGCTTCCGCACAGAATCTGAGCACACAACCACGGATATTGTCGGGACCTGACGAATAGACACGCTGAAGATCGTACGGCAGTGAGCTGTATGGTGGGGCAAAATATTAGATTCGACTTAGGTACCGCATAAGAGTATGGCTATTCGGGAATTCGTCAACCTATGACTACCAATAAAAAGCTTTGCCGCTCCACTAAGTCGTTGATTTTCATATATGTACACCCTCACTCCGATTTCTTCATTATCCGAATTCAAGCCATACTGAGCAAAGAGTCTGTTTTGTAATTCATGTTTCCTTCCATCTCAGCTTAGTCCTAATACTCTTAATTTTTCTCGTAACTCTTCATCTAGAAGTGCCAATATCTCTTTCCTCTCATTTTACCCGTCAAGCCCACACTTTTGAAATATGTTTTGATGCTTTTTCTAATTTTTATTATTCTTTTAAATTGGAATTGATTTGCCAAAAACGTTTTTTCTGCGCCCACTCTAACGCCGAAAACCGCACAGAACATCCACGCCCACGCTTTTGAAAAATGTTATTTCATTTTTTCGTTTTATTGTTTGTCTTTCCCATTTCTATCGTTATTCCAACAAAACTTTGACCATGACACTCCTTTATGGATGCCCCAGAAAAAATAATGAAATTTCGGGTTCGCATTCCCATTAGCTTAGTAACTGGTATTTAATAGTGGGGCAACTCGACCAAGCTTTCTCTCTTGTTATGCCCTTTACTCGTATAGTGAAATGGAATACTAAATTCGTTAAAAAGGAAAGTAGAAGGATGCGTTTTCGACCACATAAAGTATATGTCGGAGTCCGAAGGCCAGGCCAACCAATTCAACCTCCTGTGCATCTCGGATCGTGGCCTTACGTTTCCTCGGTTACATTCTTGAACAGCCTTCTTTAAACTCTATCTTCTGACTGGCTCAAACTTCACAATACCTTGGCACTGTTATAGCACGCATCATTTCTTAAATTTTTATCTAGATAATTTTTCATAATTTTTTGCTTTTAAATTTCTATCGATTTGCCTTTACTTTATATTTCCTTTCCCGCTCTTTCCCCTCTCTGACGATTTCCCACAAAAATTATTAAATTTCGCGTTCGCATTCACACAAGCTGAGTAACGGGTATCTGATAGTCGGGAAACTCGACTTTAGCATTCTCTCTGGTTTGATTTATAAACTTCTCCTTTTCCGTGATGTGTTCTTTCAATGTTAGATTAATTTCAAGGGTGATCCAGAATATTTGGCTGTTGGCTTCTGTAATAAGAGATAAACAGCTAAACCTTTGGAGAAAAGAAGGGACATTTTCTGTTGCAAAAGATAGAGGAGACAGTCATTTACATCCACATATAACTCAAACGAACTGGAAGTTCCTGCAGTCATTCCAGCACTGATAAAATGGAAGGTGTATGTTCTGATTGTTACGCGTTTGCAATGACGATGAAGAAGAAAGAAGTTCCGTTGCGAGTAGCTAGGTGGGCGATGATTTTACAAGACTATGACTACAAAATCGAACATCGATCTAGAACAAAGATGAGCCATGTAGACGCTCTCAGTCGAGTGGTATGTTTTGTTTTGACAGAAAGCGGAGCGCATAAGCTAAAGGAAGATCAGTTGTTAAAGGATCCATGCAGAAAACTAATCGTCATTTCATATTAAATGGAAACTTAAATCATTCAGATTGCTCATAAGTAAGGCCATTTTTCGGCGAATCGTTGAGTGCATTTTAGTAAGCTCGAAAGCAGAAAGAGAGGAGGAATATCTCAATCCAATTGATAAGGGAGAGAAACCACTCGTCTTTTAGCATATAGATCACGCATAGCAGATCACAAACAAGAAGTATAATCACATACTAGTCATCGCAGATGCAGTCTCGAAGTACGTTTGGTTGTATCCGACGCGAAGTACTGGGGCAGAGGAGCTTAATTGCTTAGACAGACAGACCGTGGTGCAACTTTCACATCAAACTTTTTCAGAGAATATTGGGAAAAATAGCAGATTCAGCATTTATTAATCGCTACAGGTGTACCTCGGGGTAACGGTCAAGTCGAAATAATGCAAAAAATCGTGGAGCCGATGATGTCGAAGATAAGTCTAGAGAGCCCTGGAATTTGGTAAAATTTGGGTAAAGTTCAACAATTGATAAACAATATCGATTCCAAAATCACAAAAGTGTCACCGCTCAAACTACTAACAGGTGTTGGCATACGAGTTATTGACAGTTCATAACTTAAAGAACAGGTGCAGCAGTATGATACAGGAGTTAGGAGAAGATCGTAGCCAGATGCGCCAGGAGACTAAGAATAATATAAAGGCGTTGCGGAACAGGCGATCATTAAATCAGAAGAGAAAAGACGAAAAGCAGTACAAGGTCAACGTTCTTTTACAGAAGTTAAGAGAAAAGCTTCTTGGTTCGTATAAGATAGTAAAGGTTCATCGGTATGGCAGGTATGATGTTGAGAAAGTGGCAGATGGTGAAGGTCCTTTAAAAACACCCAGTGTAGCTGAGTTCATGAATGAGTTCGGCCGGACGGAGGGCTGAATGTAGGAATCGAAACCTAGCCAGAAGAGCAAATAGGCCGAGAGACGTGGAGTGGTCGTGGGTTCTAATAACGCCACAAGCGAGCGTGAGAGAATTGAGTTAAATGATAAAACACATTAAACACATTATAATAATAAGACGACATTATCGGTAGATATTGGGAATAAAATGAGAAAAAATTGCAAAAAGTTTATTATGCAAAGACAGACATTGCAAAATCGACAAACCCGGTATACAAGTTTATTTTAATTTAATACCTAGCAGCAAATGATTTTGTTGTCATACGTGAATTAAGATTCTAAAGTTGTGATTACAACTTAAATCTTAGCTATTGAAAATAAATTTTATAAAAAATAGCTTGAAATGGCTGACGAAAAGGAAAAGAAGGAGCCGGTAAGTGAAGTTGGACATTAAACTTCGAAGTCTAATTGGCAAACGAATTTCCAGGCCGACAACCGTCCGGAGTTTTTCTGGAACTACCTAACGAAGACCATGCGTCTTAAGCTGGATAAGTGGACTAAAATGATAACAACCAACGAGTTTAGGGTGAGTCAAACACCCGAGTTTCTATTAAACGTAATTTCTTTGTTCATATTTCAAATACATATATCTCGAAGAGAAATCCGGGAGAGAACACTTCTGCTGATTTTCTTTCGGAAGCTTTCGGAATGAAGACTACTTTGGCTACACTCCAGGCAGTAGGTATGGCCTAATGGTAGGCTGCTGATCAATGTTTTCCTTAGCGCTCGTTGAAGCAGGATTTGCTAAATGCCATCTGGACCTGGAGATTTGTAGGGCTGGAATGTACCAATAACCCATCTTAATCTCTCCGTTGTTAATATTGATTTTGCTTTGGCCCAATCAGTAGCACGCGATCTAATTTGTTCCGTTACTGAGGTATTCCCATCCCATCTCATTGTTATACATGGTCAGTTTAATCCGGTAGGCATCCCAGTTCCCTTCTCTTTTTGCTTTGTTAAAGAGACGCCTGGTCGCTTTCCGCAACTTCTCCAATTGGTCGTTCCATTATGGAGCATCTTTATTCATCTTGGCTCGGCCAAGGGAGCAGTTTTCTCTGAACGCGTTTGTTATACGTGGTACGGAGTTTCCCGTTGCCTCACTAACAGGATCTCGCAGTAAGGAGGCATTGAAACCTTTCCAGTTCGTATTCCTGGGATTGCGCTTACGCTCTCTACATTCTAGATTTAGCCCTATGTTAAAACGAATAATTCTGTGATCTGACATTGACTCCTCAGAAGATACGTGCCAGTCGCTTAATGAGAAGCCACTGATCTCCTGGAAAGTGTAATGTCCAGAGCCTCAGATCTTACCCTAGTAACAAATGTAACATTTAAGATTTCTAGATTATTACTTAAGATAAATTCAAAGACTGACTCACGTCATTGGTTCACGTCGCTGCTGCCCCATATCACGTGATGATGGGTGAGTGCATCGGAATAGAGTTGCCCACCACTAATTACAGCAAAAAGAGGATGTAAATTGAACTAAACTAAGAACTGTTAGAAAATTATGCCGAGTGGGTCTGAATAATGAAGAATTTAAAAAACTATGCCAAGTGGCTCTGAATAATGAAGAATATAAAAAACTATGCCAAGTGGTGGCTACGGATAACGAAAAATAATGAAATCTTATGTCAAGTGGCTACAAAATATAGAAAATAAAAACCTCGAGGGTCCTGCTCGGGTTACTTGGGTTGTCTTTTTGGACCACCCTCCCTTTAATTAGGACTGTGGTCTCAAAGTCTGCCTCGATGGTCCTCTCCTCACATTAGGGAGTGATTTTGTTGCCTGGTCGTCTGTTTGACTATACTAGGACTTTATCACAGACCTGGAACACTCTGTTCCGCCCAGAAGCGTTTTCTCGGAATATTCGAGATGCTGACGCCGAGAAATGGTTTTCCAGCATAGGCACTATTGTTTGCGATTTCAATGATGTCTCATTGTCCCAGTAGAGGGCAAGATGCGTAACGGCCATACATTGGTTTGGCACTATGAAGCAACTTTTTTATTGAAGGCCAAATTTGCTCTCTTTCCGCTCGCTTAGCGTAAGAAATCTAAAAATGGAATTTGATTGCTTGTATGAGTAAAAACAAGAGACGAGAACGCGTATATGTGTGCGTGTTGTGCTAGAAGACGATTTTCGGCCCGAAGTCAATTCTGATCGAAGAAAAAAATTTTCATATTTGGAGTTGTGGCCAATTTCGTAGCAATATGATGATATAAAATAATAATTAAAAATTCACGCCCTGACTATTATAATTTTAAATTTTTTTAAATTCGTTTGTTAAAATTGCCGCTGAAATTAGCTACCGTTTACATATTTATATTTATGTTAAGAATTAATTATATGTAATATATGTAATAATCGGTACTCAGGGAATACCACGGTGAGGCCATTACAATTGTAATGGGGTCCTTTATTTATTAGGCACGAATCCTTTATATTATCTGAGGCACGAAGTGCGGACACAAGCACTCAACAATCACTGCTTTATTAATTTTTCTCACGTAGCAAGCTGAATACCCTAATGACAAGTATTCTAATATAAAGTCATTTTCGAAATTTATTTAGTGATGTACATAGATTCGGCTATTACTATTTCTAAGCTTTATATAAATAATAATAACGTTAAGGCAATAAAAACAAGAATTTTTCGCATGGTGCCAATTGATAAAAAAGAATATAGTGAATATAGTGAACGAACTTCTAAAGTGAAGAATATATTTTGTCAAATTCAGGTGTCTGATATCACTGTATGCGTAGAAAAGAGCCGTTTGCTGTAGAGCTCTCCGCTCTTTCTCTCTCGAACAAAAACTCGAGAGAGCCTGGAGCCACCTCTAGAGCCAAGTCCAAAAAATCGCGTTCCAAAAAATCGTATGGCGTTTCGTATCTTGTTATTCTAGTGTCTTTGGCTGAACCATGGCGAATTTCGAAAACTTGTCCACGCAGGTGAGAAAGTATTTCTTATCCGGGGAGAAAATATCCATGTGCAATATTTCTCCTACATGGCCAGGGATCGGTGTTTCACCGAGCTCCTGTTTCTTTGGATCTATCGCATTTCGCCTTGGCTCAGGTTTTGCACTCTTGGGTAAGTAGTACTCGGAGAGTACCTGCTTCACATTCTCTTGGGCCGACCTGTGAGCTCTGTTATGCTGGGTGGTGAGGATCTCACTGGTGAGTGAGATCTCACCTTCTCTTCTTTCGGCGACCGCGAAAATGTCGGTGACGCTGTTCTTACAATGCCAGAACATTGTGGCCGGAAACTGTCGAACCACATCGTCTTGGATTAATGCCAGCGTGTGAAGATTACAATGGATGGCATTTACAACATTAGGAATAATGGTGTTGGCAAGTTCCTCTAGCAAAGTCTGTTTGCACGAGAAATTGATCGCGTGACGCCTCTTATTCCGTAAAAGTATAAAAGTGTTTACAAGGGGAGCGCGCCTCTTCTAAAAATATTTGGTTCTGGAAGCAATTCACGGGCTTGTCCGTGGTCTCGATAGTATGTGTAAACGAAAGTTCGCTGTGAACCGCGGCCGCGAATGACTCTGGTTCCTGATTTCCAACAACATTGAGTTGTTGTCTGGAGAGGGCATTTGCAACGAGATTATTTTTTCCAGGCTTGTAAAAAATTCGTTCGTCGGACTCATTGATGTGTGTTTTCCATCTCTTAATTTTGGCGTTCGGATTGAACTCCGACACCGCAAAGGTCAAGGGTTGGTGGTCGGTAAAGATGTTTATTTCTTTGACCGCATAAAGGTAGTGTCGCAACTTGGCTAGTGCCCAGACTATGGTATACAAAGTAGTTTGCATTTTTCGTCTCTTTGTTTTTTTTACTCTCCCTTTTTGTGCGTTGTTTGCAGTGGTGTTTGGTATTGTTTTTTTTTGCATGCACATAAACTGCACTTTGCGCTCTCACTCTCTCTCTCTCTTTCGCTCTCCCACACAAAATCTAAATTTCTCAGCGTGCAGACTGCTCTCGTGCGGTTCTTTTAACAGCTCGCTTGAAAGTTTTGGTCTTGTGTTTTCGTGCACGCACAGTGGTCGGATTTCAGTTGAACATGGAAACCGTAAATGTTGTCTGCTTTTATAAAAATTGTTGCCAGGTTATAAAACCTGAGCAGCCAAAAATGACTTGTTGGCTATGTGATAGAATGGTGCATACTAAGTGCGCTGGTTTTAATGGCCGTACAAGTGATGACCTAGCAAAGGGTAAAAATCTAAATTACTGTTGTGATGCTTGCCTTGTGGTTGCGAACGAGATGAAATCGTTTATGCGCCAAACTAAAGGTGGCTTGAAAGAACTGATCAACAGTTTTGGCGTAGCTAGAGATAGTTTTCGTCGAGCCGATGATCTTCTTTCCGCGCTTAATTCACAGTTTAATGGCCTTAAGCTATTAGATGAATCTCCAAAGCGCAAAAAAGCCGCTGGTGGTAGGCTGCCTAAGGCCCCGCAACCACGGGCAAATGATCAACAGGACTCCACAACTGATCAGCTGTCAATCGCAGCAAATCCACATAAGCTGCTAAGATCGGCAGCTAAAAAAGATTCGGAGCAATCCGATCAATCAGCTGTGGATGGACCCCACCCTGTGATTGCTAAAAATTCCGAATTGTCTGCACTGGTTTCTCAACCAGTGATTCCACCTGTCTCGATTAGTTTACCACCACAAGGGAACATTGAGTCCGGACTACCGGCACAAGTTGGCGCTTCAGAAATACAATCTGCAGCGCCAAAACCCCTCGCGGTGGTTCCACTAAAGAAACAAATTTTTGTTTCTCGGCTTTCCCCTGATCAAACATCGTCGGATGTATTGTCTTATATACAAGACAAAACAAAAGCCGATAATATAAAAGTGGAAAAATGTAATTTCTCTTATGCTAGGGACATATCATCTTTCAAGATAACTGTCCCAAACGAGCTCTTTTCGACCATATGTTCGGGTGATTTTTGGCCGGATAGTATGGGGGTAAAAGAGTTTGAAGCTAAGACCAAAAATAAGAAAAAGGTGCCCGTGGGAATTAAACTTCCCTCACGTGGCCAGACCACTGCACCATCCGCCTCTTCATCTTCTTCCTCTTCAAAAAACTAACTACAAAACTTACTATCTCCTATCAAAATGTTAGAGGCTTGCGTAGCAAATTAATCAAATTGTATTGTGATAGTCTTTCATTTGCATCCCATATTATAGTGCTCACAGAGACTTGGTTAAAGCCGGAGATACTCAACTCCGAAGTCTTCCCAGGTATGTACACTATATATAGGTTCGACCGTCCCTCCAGACGGGGAGGTGGAGTCTTAATTGCGGTTAGATCTACCCTCGCGTCGGAGGAGTTACTTTTGGACGATTCCCGTAACTCGGAATTCGTATGTGTAAAGCTGTCTTTTTCCGACAGATCAGTTTATATTACGTGCTCCTATATTCCGCCATCTTCTGAATTCCCGGAATATCAGAATCATCTGTCCGCTATACAGTCCATCTTGAATAAACTTTCTGACAGGGACCAATTGGTAGTTCTAGGTGATTTTAATATACCTGGCACAATATGGTCCCCTGAAAAACAATCGAATATCCTTCTCCCTTTAGCACAACATGACTTTATTGACGGCTTGCTCGACTTATCACCGTCGCAAGTTAATTATATTCAAAATTCTCTTGGTCGACTTTTGGATCTATGTTTTGTAACAAGTCCTGAAAGTGTGTTTCTGTCCAGGGTAGTACCTCTTACTCAACCTGAAGATCAATATCATCCTACTTTCGAGGTGGAAATCGACTTAGGTACGGTATTAAAAGTAAATTCAGAGAAATCAACAAAGCGAATTCCCTGTTTTCGCAAGGCAAATTTTCGGAGGCTAAACAATTTTATAGCTGGCTTTAATTGGTCCGATCTTTACTCCTGCAACATACCAGGTGTACAAGTAGGGAATGTCGGTTCGAACATATAGATGTCTCGCAAACGTAAATATTTATCGATTGTCATAAAACTTTGACCTTGTGAAGTGTCAACCTTGACTGACGAACCACCATAGTTTGGCGCAAATTGAGCGTCATAATTGTTTACTCTCAGTGCAGTCAACAATGTCGAGTTTCGTGCCGAAAAAAGAGCAAACGCGGACAGTATTAATTTTCTGTTTTCATTTGAAGAAAACAGCTGCGGAATCGCACCGAATGCTTGTTGAAGCCTTTGGCGAACAAGTACCAACTGTGAAAACGTGTGAACGGTGGTTTCAACGCTTCAAAAGTGGTGATTTTGACGTCGACGACAAAGAGCACGGAAAACCGCCAAAAAGGTACGAAGACGCCGAACTGCAAGCATTATTGGATGAAGACGATGCTCAAACGCAAAAACAACTCGCAGAGCAGTTGGAAGTAAGTCAACAAGCAGTTTCCAATCGCTTGCGAGAGATGGGAAAGATTCAGAAGGTCGGTAGATGGGTGCCACATGAGTTGAACGAGAGGCAGATGGAGAGGCGCAAAAACACATGCGAAATTTTGCTTTCACGATACAAAAGGAAGTCGTTTTTGCATCGTATCGTTACTGGCGATGAAAAATGGATCTTTTTTGTTAATCCTAAACGTAAAAAGTCATACGTTGATCCTGGACAACCGGCCACATCGACTGCTCGACCGAATCGCTTTGGCAAGAAGACGATGCTCTGTGTTTGGTGGGATCAGAGCGGTGTCATTTACTATGAGCTCTTGAAACCCGGCGAAACGGTGAATACGGCACGCTACCAACAACAATTGATCAATTTGAACCGTGCGCTTCAGAGAAAACGACCGGAATATCAAAAAAGACAACACAGGGTCATTTTTCTCCATGACAACGCTCCATCACATACGGCAAGAGCGGTTCGCGACACGTTGGAAACACTCAATTGGGAAGTGCTTCCGCATGCGGCTTACTCACCAGACCTGGCCCCATCCGATTACCACCTATTCGCTTCGATGGGACACGCACTCGCTGAGCAGCGCTTCGATTCTTACGAAAGTGTGAAAAAATGGCTCGATGAATGGTTCGCCGCAAAAGACGATGAGTTCTACTGGCGTGGAATCCACAAATTGCCCGAGAGATGGGAAAAATGTGTAGCTAGCGACGGCAAAAACTTTGAATAAATGATTTTTCCTTTTTCCACAAAATTTAACGTGTTTTTTGATTTAAAAAAAACGACATTTCATACTTGTACACCTGATAATGGCGGATGCGATTAATATGTTTTATACCGCAATTAAATCATTTTTTGACTCTTGTGTTCCGATGTACTATCCGTCAACCTCTAAACCTCCTTGGTTTAATAAAGAGTTGACACACCTAAGAAATGTAAAGTCCAGACTCTATATGAAATTTAAAAATACCGGTTCTCAGTCCATCCTTTGTAAATATTTAAGCGCTCGGTTAAACTTTACCGTG
Organism: Drosophila mauritiana; assembly: GCF_004382145.1. Classification (NCBI taxonomy): domain Eukaryota; kingdom Metazoa; phylum Arthropoda; class Insecta; order Diptera; family Drosophilidae; genus Drosophila; species Drosophila mauritiana. Next base: position 166,369 of record NW_022881572.1, read on the forward strand.
CTTAATGCTCAGTGCTACAAAAATTATTTAAACCGTTGTAAGTTCCAGTTTGCACAGGATCCGAAACAGTTTTATAATTTCGTTAGCACTAAGCGAAAAACAAGTTCTTACCCTTCCTCGCTATTTTTTGAAAACACTACGGTTACATCGGATCAGGCAATAGCCGATCTATTCGCCAAGTTTTTTCAAACAACATATTCAACTTTACCTCATTCCGAACAGCCATACTCTTATGCGGTATCTAAGTCGAATTTAATATTTTGCCCCACTATAAACGAAAGCTCACTGCTTAACGATCTTCAGCGTGTTAAACCGGTCTATTCGCCAGGTCCCGATGGAATCCCTGGCTGTGTGCTCAGATTCTGTGCGGAAGCCTTGTCCAAGCCTCTACTGAAACTGTTTACCTTATCTTTGGAATCTTCACAATTCCCTCATATATGGAAGGAGTCCTTTGTGATTCCTCTTCATAAAAAAGGTAGCAAACTGGATGCAAGCAATTACAGAGGAATCTCTAAATTGTCGGCTATCCCAAAACTTTTCGAAAATGTTATCACTCCTTATTTGCAGCACCTTTGTAGATCAATCATATCACCGTGTCAACACGGTTTTATGAAACGCAGATCTACAACCACTAACCTCTTGGAGCTAACTTCTTTTGTAATACAGGGTTTCAAAAATAATCTTCAAACAGATGTCATCTACACTGATTTTAGTAAAGCATTTGACTCTGTTAATCATTACCTTCTAATAAAAAAACTTGATCTTATAGGGTTCCCTGTTTATCTTCTAAATTGGATTTCAAGCTATCTGAATGGCAGGACACAACAAGTCCTCTTTAAAAATTCGTTATCTTCTATTCTCCGAGTCACATCCGGTGTCCCACAAGGGAGCCATCTTGGTCCGCTTCTTTTTACCTTATTCATTAACGACCTCCCCTTAATAATAAAACATTCGCGTGTACTTATGTACGCAGACGATGTTAAATTATGCCTCCAGTACAAGGACACTTCTTGCCATTTGGACTTACAATCCGATCTAGACCGATTTCAAATATGGTGCCGTGATAACATATTAAACTTAATTGGCTCCAAGTGTAAAGCTATGACCTTTTGTCGTGCCAACCCAATACGCACGACTTACACTCTAAGTGGGTGCTCTCTGGACAGAATAACACGAGTTGATGATCTTGGTGTTCTTCTGGACCCAAAACTAAAATTTTCTGACCATATTTCGTCTATTGTCAATAAGGCCAGGGGTGTGCTTGGTTTTATAAAAAGGTGGTCTAAGGAATTTGATGACCCTTACTTGACTAAAACCTTATTTATTTCGTTAGTCCGCCCGATTCTCGAGTACGGATCACCTGTTTGGAGTCCACAATACGCAGTCCACTCGGACCGCATTGAATCGGTCCAAAAAAACTTCTTACTTTTTGCCTTGCGGCGCCTAAATTGGGATGCAAACCATATATTACCCCCTTAGTCCAGTAGACTACTTTTAATTAATTTACCATCCCTAGCTAACCGTAGAACTATGCTTGGAACAGTTTTTATTTGTAAACTTATTCGTGGGGATGTTGAGAGTCCCGACTTGATTAGTCGGCTTAACTTCTCGGTTCCAAGTAGATTCACTAGAAACTATATACCCCTTATCTTAAATCATTGTAGATCTAATTATGAGTTGCATGACCCTTACAGAGTTTTATGTTCTGACTATAATAGACTTTATCCTATTATCTGTAATCTTGACTCTCTGCCGCTATTAAAACAATCGATTTTATCTTTTCTATTACATAATTAGATCCTACTAACACTAATATTTAAGATAGTTATTCCACATTATATTCATTTCCTCGTTCCTATTCCATTTTTTATATCGCGTCTATATCTTCTCGCGAATCGAGCCGTACGATACACGGCAGCGCCCCTCGGTCGGTTGGGCGGGAGGTGTGGCCGTGGGACCCGTGCGAAAAAAAAAAAAAAAAAAAAAAAAATATGTGCATAACATTCATTATTTTCATAAAACCATAATGTGAAGGCACTATTTTTATTTGTGCACTTAATGCATTGTTCAACAATAAATTTTTTTATAGACATTTGTTTTTTATTATTTTTAAAAATATTTTCGAAAACTTTAATATATATTTTGCAAATATTAAAAAATAAATCAGATGGTGCCTTTAATTTCCCGAAGTCTGAGGCACGAAGTGCGGACACAAGCACTCAACAATCACTGCTTTATTAATTTTTCTCACGTAGCAAGCTGAATACCCTAATGACAAGTATTCTAATATAAAGTCATTTTCGAAATTTATTTAGTGATGTACATAGATTCGGCTTTACTATTTCTAAGCTTTATATAAATCATAATAAAGTTAAGGCAATGAAAACAAGAATTTTTCGCATGGAGCAAATTGATAAAAAAGAATATAGTGAATATAGTGAACGAACTTCTAAGGTGAAGAATATATTTTGTCAAATTTACAATGCATGAGCATAAGTGTGCACACATACAGGTGTCTGCTATCACTGTATTCGTAGAAAAGAGCTGTTTGCTGTAGCGCCCTCCGCTCTTTCTCTCTCGAACAAAAACTCGAGAGAGCTTGGAGCCACCTCTAGAGCCAAGGCCAAAAAATAGCGTTCCAAAAAATCGTATGGCGTTTCGTATCTTGTTATTCTAGTGTCTTTGGCTGAACCATGGCGAATTTCGAAAACTTGTCCACGCAGGTGAGAAAGTATTTCTTATCCGGGGAGAAAATATCGATGTGCATATTTCTCCTACATGGCCCGGGATCGGTGTTTCACCGAGCTCCTGTTTCTTTGGATGTCTATCGCATTTCGCCTTGGCTCAGGGTTTGCACTTGGCGGGCCGACCTGTGAGCTCTGTTATGCTCGGTGGTGAGGATCTCACTCACCATCTCACCTTCTCTTCTTTCGGCGACCGCGAAAATGTCAGTGACTCTGTTCTTACAATGCCAGAACATTGTGGCCGGAAACTGTCGAACCACATCGTCTTGGATTAATGCCAGCGTGTGAAGATTACAATGGAAGGCATTTACAACATTAGGAATAATGGTGTTGGCAAGTTCCTCTAGCAAAGTCTGTTTGCACGAGAAATTGATCGCGTGACGCCTCTTATTCCGTAAAAGTATAAAAGTGTGTTTCCAAGGGGAGCGCGCCTCTTCTAAAAATTTTTGGTTCTGGAAGCAATTCACGGGCTTGTCCGTGGACTCGATAGTATGTGTAAACGAAAGTTCGCTTTGAACCGTGGCCGCGAATGACTCTGGTTCCTGATTTCCAACAACATTGAGTTGTTGTCTGGAGAGGGCATTTGCAACGAGATTATTTTTCCAGGCTTGTAAAAAATTCGTTCGCCGGACTCATCGATGTGTGTTTTCCATCTCTTAATTTTGGGGTTCGGATTGAACTCCGACACCGCAAATGTCAAGGGTTGGTGGTCGGTAAAGATGTTTATTTCTTTGACCGCATAAAGGTAGTGTCGCAACTTGGCTAGTGCCCAGACTATGTCTAACAGCTTTCCGTTGGTAGCATAGTTAACCTCTCTTTCGCTCAATGTCCTAGAGATCATTGTAATAGGACGTCCCTCTAGGGACAGCACTGCGCCAATGCCGTAGGCCAAAGCATCTGTCGTTAGATTAAACGTTTTTTTGTAATCAGGTTATCTGAGGATGACGTCCTCAGACGACAGGATATAACGCAGTTTTTCGAGGGCACGTTGTTCCGTTTCGGAAAATTCTACCTGGATACTCCTGGGCCTGTGTCGGATAACACTCCCATTTTCGCCCTTAAGTATGTCCTAGATAAAGCATCGACAGTAGCTGGCCAAGCGCAAGAATGACCTTACTTCAAATACGTTTTTGGGCTGTGGAAATTCTTTTATGGCACCATTGTTGGTGACGATGATAACGTATAAACGTGAGTCTTCTCCCGATACTCTGATATTAGCATCGTACAGGCTCTTCAGAACCCAATCTACGTGCTTAACATGGGCATTTTCATCTTCTGAAAAGATGAGCTTGGAGCCACCTCTAGAGCCAAGGCCAAAAAACCGCGTTCCAAAAAATCGTATGGCGTTTCGTATCTTGTTATTCTAGTGTCTTTGGCTGAACCATGGCGAATTTCGAAAACTTGTCCACGCAGGTGAGAAAGTATTTCTTATCCGGGGAGAAAATATCGATGTGCAATATTTCTCCTACATGGCCCGGGATCGGTGTTTCACCGAGCTCCTGTTTCTTTGGATGTCTATCGCATTTCGCCTTGGCTCAGGGTTTGCACTTGGCGGGCCGACCTGTGAGCTCTGTTATGCTCGGTGGTGAGGATCTCACTCACCATCTCACCTTCTCTTCTTTCGGCGACCGCGAAAATGTCAGTGACTCTGTTCTTACAATGCCAGAACATTGTGGCCGGAAACTGTCGAACCACATCGTCTTGGATTAATGCCAGCGTGTGAAGATTACAATGGAAGGCATTTACAACATTAGGAATAATGGTGTTGGCAAGTTCCTCTAGCAAAGTCTGTTTGCACGAGAAATTGATCGCGTGACGCCTCTTATTCCGTAAAAGTATAAAAGTGTGTTTCCAAGGGGAGCGCGCCTCTTCTAAAAATATTTGGTTCTGGAAGCAATTCACGGGCTTGTCCGTGGACTCGATAGTATGTGTAAACGAAAGTTCGCTGTGAACCGTGGCCGCGAATGACTCTGGTTCCTGATTTCCAACAACATTGAGTTGTTGTCTGGAGAGGGCATTTGCAACGAGATTATTTTTCCAGGCTTGTAAAAAATTCGTTCGCCGGACTCATCGATGTGTGTTTTCCATCTCTTAATTTTGGCGTTCGGATTGAACTCCGACACCGCAAATGTCAAGGGTTGGTGGTCGGTAAAGATGTTTATTTCTTTGACCGCATAAAGGTAGTGTCGCAACTTGGCTAGTGCCCAGACTATGTCTAACAGCTTTCCGTTGGTAGCATAGTTAACCTCTCTTTCGCTCAATGTCCTAGAGATCATTGTAATAGGACGTCCCTCTAGGGACAGCACTGCGCCAATGCAGTAGGCCGAAGCATCTGTCGTTAGATTAAACGCTTTTTTGTAATCAGGTTATCTGAGGATGACGTCCTCAGACGACAGGATATTACGCAGTTTTTCGAGGGCACGTTGTTCCGTTTCGGAAAATTCTACCTGGATACTCCTGGGCCTGTGTCGGATAACACTCCCATTTTCGCCCTTAAGTATGTCCTAGATAAAGCATCGACAGTAGCTGGCCAAGCGCAAGAATGACCTTACTTCAAATACGTTTTTGGGCTGTGGAAATTCTTTTATGGCACCATTGTTGGTGACGATGATAACGTATAAACGTGAATCTTCTCCCGATACTCTGATGTTAGCATCGTACAGGCTCTTCAGAACCCAATCTACGTGCTTAACATGGGCATTTTCATCTTCTGAAAAGATCATCGTCATCGACGTAAACGACGTCATCGACGTAAACGTATCAGAACTTGCCGATCTAATTAATTTAATATGTTATCACGGCACCATATTTGAAAGCTGTCTAGATCGGATTGTAAGTCCAAATGACGCGAAATGTCCTTGTGCTGGAGGCATAACTTAACATTGTCTGTGTAAATGAGTACACGCGAATGTTTTATTACTAAGGGGAGGTTGTTAATAAATAAGGTAAAAAGAAGCGGACCAAGGTGGCTCCTTTGTGGGACACCAGATGTGACTCGGAGTTTTCAGGATAGAGAATTTTTAAAGAGAACTTGTTCCGTCCTGCCATTCTGATAGCTTGAAATCCATCCTAAAACATCAATAGGGAAACCTAATAGATCAAGTTTCCTTACTAGAAGGTAATGATTAACAGAGTCAAATACTTTACTAACGTCAGTGTAGATGACATCTGTTTGAAAATTATTTTTGAAGCCCTGTATTACGAAAGAAGTTAGCTCCAAGAGGTTAGTGGTTGTTGATCTGCGTTTCATAGAACCGTGCTGACACGGTGATATGTTTGATCTACAAAGGTGCTCCAAGGTAGGAGTGATAACATTTAAAAAAAGTTTTGCGATAGCTGACAATTTAGAAATTCCTCTGTAATTGCTTACATCCAATTTGCTACATTTTAAAGAGAAATCACAAAGGACTCCTTCCATATATGTGCGAATCCCAGGGATAAGGTAAACAGTTTCAGTAGAAGCTTGCACAAGGCTTCCGCACAGAATATGAGCACACAACCACGGATATTGTCGGGACCTGACGAATAGACACGCTGAAGATCGTACGGCAGTGAGCTGTATGGTGGGGCAAAATATTAGATTCGACTTAGGTACCGCATAAGAGTATGGCTATTCGGGAATTCGTCAACCTATGACTACCAATAAAAAGCTTTGCCGCTCCACTAAGTCGTTGATTTTCATATATGTACACCCTCACTCAGATTTCTTCATTATCCGAATTCAAGCCATACTGAGCAAAGAGTCTGTTTTGTAATTCATGTTTCCTTCCATCTCAGCTTAGTCCTAATACTCTTAATTTTTCTCGTAACTCTTCATCTAGAAGTGCCAATATCTCTTTCCTCTCATTTAACCCGTCAAGCCCACACTTTTGAAATATGTTTTGATGCTTTTCCTAATTTTTATTATTCTTTTAAATTGGAATTGATTTGCCAAAAACGTTTTTTCTGCGCCCACTCTAACGCCGAAAACAGCACAGAACATCCACGCCCACGCTTTTGAAAAAGGTTATTTCATTTTTTCGTTTTATTGTTTGTCTTTCCCATTTCTATCGGTATTCCAACCAAACTTTGACCATGACACTCCTTTATGGATGCCCCAGAAAAAATAATGAAATTTCGGGTTCGCATTCCCATTAGCTGAGTAATAGTGGGGCAACTCTACCAAGCTTTCTCTCTTGTTATGCCCTTTACTCGTATAGTGAAATGGAATACTAAATTCGTTAAAAAGGAAAGTAGAAGGATGCGTTTTCGACCACATAAAGTATATGTCGGAGTCCGAAGGCCAGGCCAACCAATTCAACCTCCTGTGCATCTCGGATCGTGGCCTTACGTTTCCTCGGTTACATTCTTGAACAGCGTTCTTTAAACTCTATCTTCTGACTGGCTCAAACTTTACAATACCTTGGCACTGTTATGGCACGCATCATTTCTTAAATTTTTATCTAGATAATTTTTCATAATTTTTTGCTTTTAAATTTCTATCGATTTGCCTTTACTTTATATTTCCTTTCCCGCTCTTTCCCCTCTCTGACGATTTCCCACAAAAATTATTAAATTTCGCGTTCGCATTCACACAAGCTGAGTAACGGGTATCTGATAGTCGGGAAACTCGACTTTAGCATTCTCTCTGGTTTGATTTATAAACTTCTCCTTTTCCGTGATGTGTTCTTTCAATTTTAGATTAATTTCAAGGGTGATCCAGAATATTTGGCTGTTGGCTTCTGTAATAAGAGCTAAATAGCTAAACCTTTGGAGAAAAGAAGGGAAATTTTCTGTTGCAAAAGATAGAGGAGACAGTCATTTACATCCACATATAACTCAAACGAACTGGAAGTTCTAGCAGTCATTCCAGCACTGATAAAATGGAAGGTGTATGTCCTGGGAACATGGTTTAAAATGGTCACAGATTGTTACGCGTTTGCAATGACGATGAAGAAGAAAGAAGTTCCGTTGCGAGTAGCTAGGTGGGCGATGATTTTACAAGACTATGACTACAAAATCGAACATCGATCTAGAACAAAGATGAGCCATGTAGACGCTCTCAGTCGAGTGGTATGTTTTGTTTTGACAGAAAGCGGAGCGCATAAGCTAAAGGAAGCTCAGTTGTTAAGGGATCCATGCAGAAAACTAATCGTCATTCCATATCAAATGGAAACTTAAATCATTCAGATTGCTCATAAGTAAGGCATTTTTCGGCGAATCGTTGAGTGCATTTTAGTAAGCTCGAAAGCAGAAAGAGAGGAGGGATATCTCAATCCAATTGATAAGGGAGAGAAACCACTCGTCTTTTAGCATATAGATCACGTAGGACCGATGCAGATCACCAACAAGAAGTATAATCACATACTAGTCATCGCAGATGCAGTCTCGAAGTACGTTTGGTTGTATCCGACGCGAAGTACTGGGGCAGAGGAGCTTAATTGCTTAGACAGACAGGCGGTCAATTTTGGTAACCCATTCAGGATAGTGTCAGACCGTGGTGCAACTTTCACATCAAACTTTTTCAGAGAATATTGGGAAAAATAGCAGATTCAGCATTTATTAATCGCTACAGGTGTACCTCGGGGTAACGGTCAAGTCGAAATAATGCAAAAAATCGTGGAGCCGATGATGTCGAAGATAAGTCTAGAGAGCCCTGGAATTTGGTACAAGGTCAACGTTTTTTTACAGAAGTTAAAAGAAAAGCTTCTTGGTTCGGACAAGATAGTAAAGGTTCATCGGTATGGCAGGTATGATGTTGAGAAAGTGGCGGATGGTGAAGGTCCTTTAAAAACACCCACTGTAGCTGAGTTCATGAATGAGTTCGGCCGGACGGAGGGCTGAATGTAGGAATCGGAACCAAGCCAGAAGAGCAAATAGGCCGAGAGACGTGGAGTGGTCGTGGGTTCTATTAACGCCACAAGCGAGCGTGAGAGAATTGAGCAAAATGATAAAACGCATTAAACACATTATAATAATAAGACGACATTATCGGTAGATATTGGGAATAAAATGAGAAAAAATTGCAAAAAGTTTATTATGCAAAGACAGACATTGCAAAATCGACAAACCCGGTATACAAGTTTATTTTAATTTAATACCTAGCAGCAAATGATTTTGTTGTCATACGTGAAATCAGATTCTAAAGTTGTGATTACAACTTAAATCTTAGCCACTGAAAAAAAAATTTATAAAAAATAGCTTTAAATGGCTGACGAAAAGGAAAAGAAGGAGCCGGTAAGTGAAGTTGGACATTAAACTTCGAAGTCTATTTGGCAAACGAATTTCCAGGCCGACAACCGTCCGGAGTTTTTCTGGAACTACCTAACAAAGACCATGCGTCTTAAGCTGGATAAGTGGACTAAAATGATAACAACCAACGAGTTTAGGGTGAGTCAAACACCCGAGTTTCTATTAAACGTAATTTCTTTGTTCATATTTCAAATACATATATCTCGAAGAGAAATCCGGGAGAGAACACTTCTGCTGATTTTCTTTCGGAAGCTTTCGGAATGAAGACTACTTTGGCTACACTCCACGCAGTAGGTATGGTCTAATGGTAGGCTGCTGATCAATGTTTTCCTTAGCGCTCGTTGAAGCAGGATTGGCTGAATGCCATCTGGACCAGGAGATTTGTAGGGCTGGAATGTACCAATAACCCATCTTAATCACTCCGTTGTTAATATTGATTTTGCTTTGGCCCAATCAGTAGCACGCGATCTAATTTGTTCCGTTACTGGGGTATTCCCATCCCATCTCATTGTTATACATGGTCAGTTTAATCCGGTAGGCATCCCAGTTCCCTTCTCTTTTTGCTTTGTTAAAGAGACGCCTGGTCGCTTTCCGCAACTTCTCCAATTGGTCGTTCCATTATGGAGCATCTTTATTCATCTTGGCTCGGCCAAGGGAGCAGTTTACTCTGAACTCGTTGTAATACACGAGTTTATGTCTTCTACGCGGCCTCCAGTTATAGAGTGGTACGGAGTTTCCCGTTGCCTCAGTAACAGAATCTCGCAGTAAGGAGGCATTGAAACCTTTCCAGTTCATATTCCTGGGATTGCGCTTACGCTCTCTACATTCTAGATATAGCCCTATGTTAAAACGAATAATTCTGTGATCTGACATTGACTCCTCAGGAGATACGTGCCAGTCGCTTAATGCGAAGCCACTGATCTCCTGGAAAGTGTAATGTCCAGAGCCTCAGATCTTACCCTAGTAACAAATGTAACATTTAGGATTTCTATAGATTATTACTTAAGATAAATTCAAAGACTGACTCACGTCATTGGTTCACGTCGCTGCTGCCCCATATCACGTGATGTGCATTTGCATCACATCCAATGATGATGGGTGAGTGCATCGGAATAGAGTTGCCCACCACTAATTACAGCAAAAAGAGGATGTAAATTGAATTAAACTAAGAACTGTTAGAAAATTATGCCGAGTGGCTCTGAATAATGAAGAATATAAAAAACTATGCCAAGTGGCTCTGAATAATGAAGAATATAAAAAACTATGCCAAGTGGTGGCTACGGATAACGAAAAATAATGAAATCTTATGCCAAGTGGTTACAAAATATAGAAAATAAAAACCTCGTGGGTCCTGCTCGGGTTACTTGGGTTGTCTTTGTGGACCACCCTCCCTTTAATTAGGACTGTGGTCTCCAAGTCTGCCTCGATGGTCCTCTCCTCACATTAGGGAGTGATTTTGTTGCCTGGTCGTCTGTTTGACTATACCAGGATACTAGGACTTTATCACAGACCTGGAACACTCTGTTCCGCCCAGAAGCGTTTTCTCGGAATATTCGAGATGCTGACGCCGAGAAATGGTTTTCCAGCATAGGCACTATTGTTTGCGATTTCAATGATGTCTCATTGTCGCAGTAGAGGGCAAGATGCGTAACGGCCATACATTGGTTTGGCACTATGAAGCCACTTTTTTGGTGAAGGCCAAATTTGCTCTCTTTCCGCTCGCTTAGCGTAAGAAATCTAAAAATAGAATTTGATTGCTTGTATGAGTAAAAACAAGAGACGAGAACGCGTATATGTGTGCGTGTTGTGCTAGAAGACGATTTTCGTCCCGAAGTCAATTCTGATCGAAGAAAAAAATTTTCATATTTGGAGTTGTGGCCAATTTCGTAGCAATATGATAATATAAAATAATAATTAAAAATTCACGCCCTGACTATTATAATTTTAAATTTTTTTAAATTCGTTTGTTAAAATTGCCGCTGAAATTAGCTACCGTTTACATATTTATATTTATGTTAAGAATTAATTATATGTAATATATGTAATAATCGGTTCCCAGGGAATACCACGGTGAGGCCATTACAATTGTAATGGGGTCCTTTATTTATTAGACATTCGAGTCGACTTGAAATATTTTAATGTTTAACATTAAAACATTTCCATGTTCTCAATTAAGTTATTTTTGTAACTATTGTTTTTTTTTATATTTTGCGTCCATTTATCAGTCGCCAATTATTTAAATATCGCTCATTTTTTTATTTATGAGATAGAATGCTGAGCTTAGCTTGCTTTTTTTGTCTATCAGCTATCATCACAGTCCACTTGCAATGCTTCAAAACCAAAACTTTTATAAGTTTGTTTAGCAGATATCGTCTATTAGCTTTCAAAGCGAACGGTCGTGTTTTTTTTGCTCCCCGGTTTTTATTTTGTGTTTGTTAAACCAGCCGTGGTTTTTAAATAATTTTCTGTAATTATCATATATTTAAACATAATTATTAAAGATCCGTTCGCTTCGCGAGTGATTCTTTTGTGATTTGTGCAGTAGTTTAAACAAATATCATATACAAAGTAGTTTGCATTTTTCGTCTCTTTGTTTTTTTTACTCTCCCTTTTTGTGCGTTGTTTGCAGTGGTGTTTGGTATTGTTTTTTTTTGCATGCACATAAACTGCACTTTGCGCTCTCACTCTCTCTCTCTCTTTCGCTCTCCCACACAAAATCTAAATTTCTCAGCGTGCAGACTGCTCTCGTGCGGTTCTTTTAACAGCTCGCTTGAAAGTTTTGGTCTTGTGTTTTCGTGCACGCACAGTGGTCGGATTTCAGTTGAACATGGAAACCGTAAATGTTGTCTGCTTTTATAAAAATTGTTGCCAGGTTATAAAACCTGAACAGCCAAAAATGACTTGTTGGCTATGTGATAGAATGGTGCATACTAAGTGCGCTGGTTTTAATGGCCGTACAAGTGATGACCTAGCAAAGGGTAAAAATCTAAATTACTGTTGTGATGCTTGCCTTGTGGTTGCGAACGAGATGAAATCGTTTATGCGCCAAACTAAAGGTGGCTTGAAAGAACTGATCAACAGTTTTGGCGTAGCTAGAGATAGTTTTCGTCGAGCCGATGATCTTCTTTCCGCGCTTAATTCACAGTTTAATGGCCTTAAGCTATTAGATGAATCTCCAAAGCGCAAAAAAGCCGCTGGTGGTAGGCTGCCTAAGGCCCCGCAACCACGGGCAAATGATCAACAGGACTCCACAACTGATCAGCTGTCAATCGCAGCAAATCCACATAAGCTGCTAAGATCGGCAGCTAAAAAAGATTCGGAGCAATCCGATCAATCAGCTGTGGATGGACCCCACCCTGTGATTGCTAAAAATTCCGAATTGTCTGCACTGGTTTCTCAACCAGTGATTCCACCTGTCTCGATTAGTTTACCACCACAAGGGAACATTGAGTCCGGACTACCGGCACAAGTTGGCGCTTCAGAAATACAATCTGCAGCGCCAAAACCCCTCGTGGTGGTTCCACTAAAGAAACAAATTTTTGTTTCTCGGCTTTCCCCTGATCAAACATCGTCGGATGTATTGTCTTATATACAAGACAAAACAAAAGCCGATAATATAAAAGTGGAAAAATGTAATTTCTATTATGCTAGGGACATATCATCTTTCAAGATAACTGTCCCAAACGAGCTCTTTTCGACCATATGTTCGGGTGATTTTTGGCCGGATAGTATGGGGTAAAAGAGTTTGAAGCTAAGACCAAAAATAAGAAAAAGGTGCCCGTGGGAATTAAACTTCCCTCACGTGGCCAGACCACTGCACCATCCGCCTCTTCATCTTCTTCCTCTTCAAAAAACTAACTACAAAACTTACTATCTCCTATCAAAATGTTAGAGGCTTGCGTAGCAAATTAATCAAATTGTATTGTGATAGTCTTTCATTTGCATCCCATATTATAGTGCTCACAGAGACTTGGTTAAAGCCGGAGATACTCAACTCCGAAGTCTTCCCAGGTATGTACACTATATATAGGTTCGACCGTCCCTCCAGACGGGGAGGTGGAGTCTTAATTGCGGTTAGATCTACCCTCGCGTCGGAGGAGTTACTTTTGGACGATTCCCGTAACTCGGAATTCGTATGTGTAAAGCTGTCTTTTTCCGACAGATCAGTTTATATTACGTGCTCCTATATTCCGCCATCTTCTGAATTCCCGGAATATCAGAATCATCTGTCCGCTATACCAGTCCATCTTGAATAAACTTTCTGACAGGGACCAATTGGTAGTTCTAGGTGATTTTAATATACCTGGCACAATATGGTCCCCTGAAAAACAATCGAATATCCTTCTCCCTTTAGCACAACATGACTTTATTGACGGCTTGCTCGACTTATCACTGTCGCAAGTTAATTATATTCAAATTCTCTTGGTCGACTTTTGGATCTATGTTTTGTAACAAGTCCTGAAAGTGTGTTTCTGTCCAGGGTAGTACCTCTTACTCAACCTGAAGATCAATATCATCCTACTTTCGAGGTGGAAATCGACTTAGGTACGGTATTAAAAGTAAATTCAGAGAAATCAACAAAGCGAATTCCCTGTTTTCGCAAGGCAAATTTTCGGAGGCTAAACAATTTTATAGCTGGCTTTAATTGGTCCGATCTTTACTCCTGCAACATAATGGCGGATGCGATTAATATGTTTTATACCGCAATTAAATCATTTTTTGACTCTTGTGTTCCGATGTACTATCCGTCAACTCTAAACCTCCTTGGTTTAATAAAGAGTTGACACACCTAAGAAATGTAAAGTCCAGACTCTATATGAAATTTAAAAATACCGGTTCTCAGTCCATCCTTTGTAAATATTTAAGCGCTCGGTTAAACTTTACCGTGCTTAATGCTCAGTGCTAAAAAAATTATTTAAACCGTTGTAAGTTCCAGTTTGCACAGGATCCGAAACAGTTTTATAATTTCGTTAGCACTAAGCGAAAAACAAGTTCTTACCCTTCCTCGCTATTTTTTGAAAACACTACGGTTACATCGGATCAGGCAATAGCCGATCTATTCGCCAAGTTTTTTCAAACAACATATTCAACTTTACCTCATTCCGAACAGCCATACTCTTATGCGGTATCTAAGTCGAATTTAATATTTTGCCCCACTATAAACGAAAGCTCACTGCTTAACGATCTTCAGCGTGTTAAACCGGTCTATTCGCCAGGTCCCGATGGAATCCCTGGCTGTGTGCTCAGATTCTGTGCGGAAGCCTTGTGCAAGCCTCTACTGAAACTGTTTACCTTATCTTTGGAATCTTCACAATTCCCTCATATATGGAAGGAGTCCTTTGTGATTCCTCTTCATAAAAAAGGTAGCAAACTGGATGCAAGCAATTACAGAGGAATCTCTAAATTGTCGGCTATCCCAAAACTTTTCGAAAATGTTATCACTCCTCATTTGCAGCACCTTTGTAGATCAATCATATCACCGTGTCAACACGGTTTTATGAAACGCAGATCTACAACCACTAACCTCTTGGAGCTAACTTCTTTTGTAATACAGGGTTTCAAAAATAATCTTCAAACAGATGTCATCTACACTGATTTTAGTAAAGCATTTGACTCTGTTAATCATTACCTTCTAATAAAAAAACTTGATCTTATAGGTTTCCCTGTTTATCTTCTAAATTGGATTTCAAGCTATCTGAATGGCAGGACACAACAAGTCCTCTTTAAAAATTCGTTATCTTCTATTCTCCGAGTCACATCCGGTGTCCCACAAGGGAGCCATCTTGGTCCGCTTCTTTTTACCTTATTCATTAACGACCTCCCCTTAATAATAAAACATTCGCGTGTACTTATGTACGCAGACGATGTTAAATTATGCCTCCAGTACAAGGACACTTCTTGCCATTTGGACTTACAATCCGATCTAGACCGATTTCAAATATGGTGCCGTGATAACATATTAAACTTAAATGGCTCCAAGTGTAAAGTTATGACCTTTTGTCGTGCCAACCCAATACGCACGACTTACACTCTAAGTGGGTGCTCTCTGGACAGAATAACACGAGTTGATGATCTTGGTGTTCTTCTGGACCCAAAACTAAAATTTTCTGACCATATTTCGTCTATTGTCAATAAGGCCAGGGGTGTGCTTGGTTTTATAAAAAGGTGGTCTAAGGAATTTGATGACCCTTACTTGACTAAAACCTTATTTATTTCGTTAGTCCGTCCGATTCTCGAGTACGGATCACCTGTTTGGAGTCCACAATACGCAGTCCACTCGGACCGCATTGAATCGGTCCAAAAAAACTTCTTACTTTTTGCCTTGCGGCGCCTAAATTGGGATGCAAACCATATATTACCCCTTATTCCAGTAGACTACTTTTAATTAATTTACCATCCCTAGCTAACCGTAGAACTATGCTTGGAACAGTTTTTATTTGTAAACTTATTCGTGGGGATGTTGAGAGTCCCGACTTGATTAGTCGGCTTAACTTCTCGGTTCCAAGTAGATTCACTAGAAACTATATACCCCTTATCTTAAATCATTGTAGATCTAATTATGAGTTGCATGACCCTTACAGAGTTTTATGTTCTGACTATAATAGACTTTATCCTATTATCTGTAATCTTGACTCTCTGCCGCTATTAAAACAATCGATTTTATCTTTTCTATTACATAATTAGATCCTACTAACACTAATATTTAACATAGTTATTCCACATTATATTCATTTCCTCGTTCCTATTCTATTTTTTATATCGCGTCTATATCTTCTCGCGAATCGAGCCGTACGATACACGGCAGCGCCCCTCGGTCGGTTGGGCGGGAGGTGTGGCCGTGGACCCGTGCGAAAAAAAAAAAAAAAAAAAAAAAATA